>NC_069501.1:794919018-794949370 GCF_027579735.1 Bombina bombina | reverse complement strand
AGGCCCCGCCCCAGAGAATTACAGCTCATTCTACTAGGTCAGTCTCCACTTCGTGGGCCTTTAAGAATGAAGCTTCAGTTGATTAGATTTGCAAAGCGGCAACTTGGTCCTCTTTGCATACATTTACTAAATTCTACTGTTTTGATGTTTTTGCTTCTTCAGAAGCATTTTTTTGGTAGAAAAGTTCTTCAGGCAGCTGTTTCAGTTTGATTCTTCTTTTTGATTTAAGTTTTTTTCTTTCATTTATTAGAATTAACTTATTTTTTTGGGTTGTGGATTAATTTTTTTCAGCGCAAAATGGCTGTTTCTTTCATGTAATTAGCAAGAGTCCATGAGCTAGTGACGTATGGGATATACATTCCTACCAGGAGGGGCAAAGTTTCCCAAACCTCAAAATGCCTATAAATACACCCCTCACCACACCCACAAATCGGTTTTTACAAACTTTGCCTCCCGTGGAGGTGGTGAAGTAAGTTTGTGCTAGATTCTACGTTGATATGCGCTTTGCAGCAGGCTGGAGCCCGGTTTTCCTCTCAGTGTGCAGTGAATGTCAGAGGGATGTGAAGAGAGTATTGCCTATTTGAATTCAATGATCTCCTTCTACGGGATCTATTTCATAGGTTCTCTGTTATCGGTCGTAGAGATTCATCTCTTACCTCCCTTTTCAGATCGACGATATACTCTTATATACCATTACCTCTACCGATTCTCGTTTCAGTACTGGTTTGGCTTTCTACTACATGTAGATGAGTGTCCTGGGGTAAGTAAGTCTTATTTTTTGTGACACTCTAAGCTATGGTTGGGCACTTTTATATAAAGTTCTATATATATGTGTTTAAACATTTATTTGCCTTGATTCAGGATGATCAATATTCCTTATTTCAGGCAGTCAGTTTTATTATTTGAGATAATGCATATGAATAAATCATTTTTTCTTACCTTAAAATTGACTTTTTTCCCTGTGGGATGTTAGGCTCGCGGGGGCTGAATATGCTTCATTTTATTGCGTCATTCTTGGCGCTGACTTTTTTGGTGCAAAAAATGTCTTTGTCATTTCCGGCGTCATACTTCTCGCCGGAAGTTGTTCGTGTTTGCGTAATTTTTTTGACGTTTTGCGCCAAAAATGTCGATGTCACCGGATGTGGCGTCATTCTTGGCAGCAAAAGCATTTAGGCGCCAATAATGTGCGCGTCTTTTTTGGCGCTAAAAAATGTGGGCGTCATTATTGTCTCCACCTTTTTTTCACATTATTTAAATCTCATTTTTCATTTGCTTCTGGTTGCTAGAGGCTTGTTCATTGGCATTTTTTTCCCATTCCTGAAACTGTCTTTTAAGGAATTTGATAGATTTTGCTTTATATGTTGTTTTTTCTCTTACATATTGCAAGATGTCTCAGATTGACCCTGGATCAGAAGCTACTTCTGGAAAAACGCTGCCTGATGCTGGTTCTGCCAAAGTTAAGTGTATTTGCTGTAAACTTGTGGTAACTGTTCCTCCGGCTGTAGTTTGTGATGAATGTCATGATAAGCTTGCTAATGCAGATAGTATTCCCATTAGAAATATTCCATTACCTGTTGCTGTTCCATCAACATCTAATACTCAGGATGTTCCTGTTAATATAAGAGATTTTGTTTCTAAATCTATTAGGAAGGCTATGTCTGTTATTCCTCCTTCCAGTAAACGTAAAAGGTCTTTTAAAACTTCACATTTTTCAGATGAATTTTTAAATGAACATCATCATTCTGATTTGTCTGTTTCTGATGATGATTTTTCTGGTTCAGAGGATTCTGTCTCAGATATTGACACTGATAAATCTTCATATTTATTTAAAATGGAATTTATTCGTTCTTTATCTAAAGAAGTTTTAATCGCATTAGAGATGGAGGAATCTAATCCTCTTGATACTAAATCTACTAAGCGTTTAAATTCGATTTTTAAACCTCCTATAGTTATTCCGGAAGTTTTTCCTGTCCCTGATGCTATTTCTGAAGTAATTTCTAGGGAATGGAATAATCTGGGTAATTCATTTACTCCTTCTAAAAGGTTTAAGAAATTGTATCCTGTGCCATCTGACAGATTAGAGTTTTGGGACAAAATCCCTAAAGTTGATGGGGCTATCTCTACTCTTGCTAAACGTACTACTATTCCTACGGCAGATAGTACTTCCTTTAAGGATCCTTTAGATAGGAAGATTGAATCCTTTCTAAGGAAAGCTTATTTATGTTCAGGTAATCTTCTTAGGCCTGCTATTTCTTTGGCTGATGTTGCGGCAGCTTCCACTTTTTGGTTGGAGGCTTTGGCACAACAAGTGTCAGATCATAATACTCATAGCATTGTTAAACTTCTTCAACATGCTAATAACTTTATTTGTGATGCCATCTTTGATATTATTAGAGTTGATGTCAGGTATATGTCTTTAGCTATTTTAGCTAGAAGAGCTTTATGGCTTAAAACTTGGAATGCAGATATGTCTTCTAATTCAACTTTGCTTTCCCTTTCTTTCCAGGGTAATAAATTGTTTGGTTCCCAGTTGGATTCTATTATTTCAACTGTTACTGGGGGGAAAGGAACTTTTTACCTCAGGATAAAAAATCTAAAGGTAAATATAGGGCTGCTAATCGTTTTCGTTCCTTTCGTCAGAATAAGGAACAGAAGCCTGATCCTTCCCCTAAAGGAACGGTTTCTGTTTGGAAACCATCTCCAGTCTGGAATAAGTCCAAGCCTTTCAGAAAGCCAAAGCCAGCTCCCAAGTCCACATGAAGGTGCGGCCCTCATTCCAGCTCAGCTGGTAGGGGGCAGATAACGATTTTTCAAAGAAATTTGGATCAATTCGATTCACAATCTTTGGATTCAGAATATTGTTTCACAAGGGTACAGAATAGGCTTCAAGGTAAGGCCTCCTGCAAGAAGATTTTTTCTTTCTCGCATTCCAATAAACCCAGTGAAGGCTCAAGCATTTCTGAAATGTGTTTCAGATCTAGAGTTGGCTGGAGTAATTGTGCCAGTTCCAGTTCTGGAACAGGGTCTGGGGTTTTACTCAAATCTATTCATTGTACCAAAGAAGGAGAATTCCTTCAGACCAGTTCTGGATTTAAAAATATTGAATCGTTATGTAAGGATACCAACATTCAAAATGGTAACTATAAGGACTATTCTGCCTTTTGTTCAGCAAGGGCATTATATGTCCACAATAGATTTACAGGATGCATATCTGCATATTCCGATTCATCCAGATCACTTTCAGTTTCTGAGATTCTCTTTTCTAGACAAGCATTACCAGTTTGTGGCTCTGCCGTTCGGCCTAGCAACAGCTCCAAGGATTTTTTCAAAGGTTCTCGGTGCCCTTATATCTGTAATCAGAGAACAGGGTATTGTGGTATTTCCTTATTTGGACGATATCTTGGTACTTGCTCAGTCTTCACATTTAGCAGAATTTCATACGAATCGACTTGTGTCGTTTCTTCAAGAACTTGGTTGGAGGATCAATTTACCAAAGAGTTCATTGATTCCTCAGACAAGGGTAACCTTTTTAGGTTTCCAAATAGATTCAGTGTCCATGACTTTGTCTCTGACGGACAAGAGACGTCTGAGATTGGTTTCAGCTTGTCAAAACCTTCAGTCTCAATGATTCCCTTCGGTAGCCTTATGCATGGAAATTCTAGGTCTTATGACTGCTGCATCAGACGCGATCCCCTTTGCTCGTTTTCACATGCGACCTCTTCAGCTTTGTATGCTGAACCAGTGGTGCTGGGATTCACAGTTAATATCTTTAAATCCGATTGTACGACACTCTCTGACGTGGTGGACAAATCACTATCGTTTAGTTCAAGGGGCTTCTTTTGTTCTTCTAACCTGGTCTGTGATCTCAACAGATGCGAGTCTGACAGGTTGGGGAGCTGTATGGGGATCTCTGCCAGCGCAGGGGGTTTGGGAATCTCAGGAGGCGAGATTACCAATAAACATTTTGGAACTTTGTGCGATTTTCAGAGCTCTTCAGTCGTGGCCTCTTCTGTTTAGTTCAAGGGGCTTCTTTTGTTCGGCCAACCTGGACTGTGATCACAACAGATGCGAGTCTTTCAGGTTGGGGAGCTGTTTGGGGATTTCTGACAGCACAAGGGGTTTGGAAATCTCCAGAGGCGAGATTACCAATAAATGTTTTAGAACTCCGTGCAATTCTAAGAGCTCTTCAGTTTTGGCCTCTGTTAAAGAGAGAATCGTTCATTTGTTTTCAGACGGACAATGTCACAACCGTGGCATATGTCAATCATCAAGGGGGGACTCACAGTCCTCTGGCTATGAAAGAAGTATCTCGGATACTTGTATGGGCGGAATCCAGCTCCTGTCTAATTTCTGCGGTTCACATCCCAGGTATAGACAATTGGGAAGCGGATTATCTCAGTCGCCAGACGTTTCATCCGGGCGAATGGTCTCTTCACCCAGAGGTTTTTCTTCAGATTGTTCAAATCTGGGGACTTCCAGAAATAGATCTGATGGCCTCTCATCTAAACAAGAAACTTCCCAGGTATCTATCCAGATCCAGGGATCCTCAGGTTGAGGCAGTGGATGCATTGTCACTTCCTTGGAAGTATCATCCTGTCTATATCTTTCCGCCTCTAGTTCTTCTTCCAAGAGTGATTTCCAAGATTCTAAAAGAGCGTTCGTTTGTTCTGCTGGTGGCTCCAGCATGGCCTCACAGGTTTTAGTATGCGGATCTTGTTCGGATGGCTACTTGCCAACCTTGGACTCTTCCGTTAAGACCAGACCTTCTTTCTCAAGGTCCTTTTTTTCCATCAGGATCTCAAATCATTAAATTTGAAGGTATGGAGATTGAACGCTTGATTCTCAGTCATAGAGATTTCTTTCATGTAATTAGCAAGAGTCCATGAGCTAGTGACATATGGGATATACATTCCTACCAGGAGGGGCAAAGTTTCCCAAACCTTAAAATGCCTATAAATACACCCCTCACCACACCCACAAATCAGTTTTACAAACTTTGCCTCCCATGAAGGTGGTGAAGTAAGTTTGTGCTAGATTCTTCGTTGATATGCGCTTCGCAGCAGGCTGGTGCCCGGTTTTCCTCTCAGTGTGCAGTGAATGTCAGAGGGATGTGAAGAGAGTATTGCCTATTTGAATTCAATTATCTCCTTCTACGGGGTCTATTTCATAGGTTCTCTGTTATCGGTCGTAGAGATTCATCTCTTACCTCCCTTTTCAGATCGACGATATACTCTTATATATACCATTACCTCTTCCGATTCTCGTTTTCAGTACTTGGCTTTCTACTACATGTAGATGAGTGTCCTGGGGTTAGTAAGTCTTATTTTTATGACACTCTAAGCTATGGTTGGGCACTTTTATATAAAGTTCTAAATATATGTGTTTAAACATTTATTTGCCTTGATTCAGGATGTTCAACATTCCTTATTTCAGACAGTCAGTTTCATTATTTTGGATAATGCATTTGAATAATCAATTTTTCCTTACCTTAAAAATTTGACTTTTTCTCCTGTGGGCTGTTAGGCTCGCGGGGGCTGAAAATGCTTCATTTTATTGCGTCATTCTTGGCGCAGACTTTTTTGGCGCAAAAATTTTCTTGTTATTTCCGGCGTCATACTTGTCGCCGGAAGTTGCGTCATTTTTTTGACGTTTTTGCGCCAAAAATGTCTGCATTACCGGATGTGGCGTCATTTTTGGCGCTTAAAGCATTTAGGCGCCAAATAATGTGGGCGTCTATTTTGGCGCTAAAAAATATGGGTGTCATTATCGTCTCCACATTATTTAAGTCTCATTGTTTATTTGCTTCTGGTTGCTAGAAGCTTGTTCATTGGCATTTTTTCCATTCCTGAAACTGTCTTTTAAGGAATTTGATCAATTTTGCTTTATATGTTGTTTTTTCTATTACATATTGCAAGATGTCTCAGATTGACCCTGAATCAGAAGATACTTCTGGAAAATTGCTGCCTGATGCTGGATCTACCAAAGTTAAGTGTATTTGTTGTAAACTTGTGGTATCTGTTCCTCCGGCTGTTGTTTGTAATGAATGTCATGACAAACTTGTTAATGCAGATAATATTTCCTTTAGTAATGTTCCATTACCTGTTGCTGTTCCATCAACATCTAATATTCAGGGTGTTCCTGTTAACATAAGAGATTTTGTTTCTAAATCTATTAAGAAGGCTATGTCTGTTATTCCTCCTTCTAGTAAACGTAAAAGGTCTTTTAAAACTTCTCATTTTTCAGATGAATTTTTAAATGAACATCATCATTCTGATTCTGATAATGATTCCTCTGGTTCAGAGGATTCTGTTTCAGAGGTTGATACTGATAAATCTTCATATTTATTTAAAATGGAATTTATTCGTTCTTTGCTTAAAGAAGTTTTAATTGCATTAGAAATAGAGGAGTCTGGTCCTCCTGTTACTAAATCTAAATGTTTGAATACGGTTTTTAAATCTCCTGTAGTTATTCCAGAGGTTTTTCCTGTCCCAGATGCTATTTCTGAAGTAATTTCCAGGGAATGGAATAATTTGGGTAATTCATTTACTCCTTCAAAACGGTTTAAGCAATTATATCCTGTGCCATCTGACAGATTAGAGTTTTGGGACAAAAGTCCTAAGGTTGATGGGGCTATCTCCACTCTTGCTAAACGTACTACTATTCCTACGGCAGATAGTACTTCCTTTAAGGATCCTTTAGATAGGAAAATTTAATCCTTTCTAAGAAAAGCTTACTTATGTTCAGGTAATCTTCTCAGACCTGCTATATCTTTAGCGGATGTTGCTGCAGCTTCAACTTTCTGGTTGGAAGCTTTAGCGCAAAAAGTAACAGATCATAATTCCCATAGCATTGTTAATCTTCTTCAACATGCTAATAATTTTATTTGTGATGCCATCTTTGATATCATTAGGGTTGATGTCAGGTATATGTCTTTAGCTATTTTAGCTAGAAGAGCTTTATGGCTTTAAACTTGGAATGCTGATAAGTCTTCTAAGTCAACTTTGCTTTCCCTTTCTTTCCAGGGTAATAAATTATTTGGTTCACAGTTGGATTCTATTATTTCAACTGTTACTGGGGGGAAAGGAACTTTTTTACCACAGGATAAAAAATCTAAAGGTAAATTTAGGTCTACTAATCGTTTTCGTTCCTTTCATCACAATAAGGAACAAAAGCCTGATCCTTCCCCTACAGGAGCGGTATCAGTTTGGAAACCATCTCCAGTCTGGAATAAATCCAAGCCTTTTAGAAAGCCAAAGCCAGCTCCCAAGTCAACATGAAGGTGCGGCCCTCATTCCAGCCCAGCTGGTAGGGGGCAGATTACGATTTTTCAAAGATATTTGGATCAATTCGATTCACAATCTTTGGATTCAGAACATTGTTTCACAAGGGTACAGAATAGGCTTCAAGATAAGGCCTCCTGCAAGAAGATTTTTTCTTTCCGTGTCCCAGTAAATCCAGTGAAGGCACAAGCATTTTTGAAATGTGTTTCAGATCTAGAGTTGGCTGGAGTAATTATGCCAGTTCCAGTTCTGGAACAGGGGCTGGGGTTTTACTCAAATCTCTTCATTGTACCAAAAAAGGAGAATTCCTTCAGACCAGTTCTGGATTTAAAAATATTGAATCGTTATGTAAGGATACCAACATTCAAAATGGTAACTATAAGGACTATTCTGCCTTTTGTTCAGCAAGGGCATTATATGTCCACAATAGATTTACAAGATGCATATCTGCATATTCCGATTCATCCAGATCACTATCAGTTTCTGAGATTCTCTTTCCTAGACAAGCATTACCAGTTTGTGGCTCTGCCGTTTGGCCTAGCAACAGCTCCAAGGATTTTTACAAAGGTTCTCGGTGCCCTTCTATCTGTAATCAGAGAACAGGGTATTGTGGTATTTCCTTATTTGGACGATATCTTGGTACTTGCTCAGTCTTCACATTTAGCAGAATCTCATACGAATCGACTTGTATTGTTTCTTCGAGAACATGGTTGGAGGATCAATTTATCAAAGAGTTCATTGATTCCTCAGACAAGGGTAACCTTTTTAGGTTTCCAGATAGATTCAGTGTCCATGACTCTGTCTCTGACGGACAAGAGACGTCTGAAATTGGTTTCAGCTTGTCGAAACCTTCAGTCTCAATCATTCCCTTCGGTAGCCTTATGCATGGAAATTCTAGGTCTTATGACTGCTGCATCAGACGCGATCCCCTTTGCTCGTTTTCACATGCGACCTCTTCAGCTCTGTATGCTGAACCAGTGGTGCAGGGATGATACAAAGATATCTCAATTAATATCTTTAAAACCGATTGTACGACACTCTCTGACGTGGTGGACAGACCACCATCGTTTAGTTCAGGGGGCTTCTTTTGTTCTTTCGACCTGGACTGTGATTTCAACAGATGCTAGTCTGACAGGTTGGGGAGCTGTTTGGGGATCTCTGACAGCACAACGGGTTTGGGAATCTCAGGAGGCGAGATTACCAATCAACATTTTGGAACTCCGTGCAATTTTCAGAGCTCTTCAGTCGTGGCCTCTTCTAAAGAGAGAGTCGTTCATTTGTTTTCAGACGGACAATGTCACAACCGTGGCATATGTTAATCATCAAGGAGGGACTCACAGTCCTCTGGCTATGAAAGAAGTATCTCGAATACTGGTATGGGCGGAATCCAGCTCCTGTCTAATTTCTGCGGTTCATATCCCAGGTATAGACAATTGGGAAGCGGATTATCTCAGTCGCCAAACGTTACATCCGGGCGAATGGTCTCTTCACCCAGAGGTATTTCTTCAGATTGTTCAAATGTGGGGACTTCCAGAAATAGATCTGATGGCTTCTCATCTAAACAAGAAGCTTCCCAGGTATCTGTCCAGATCCAGGGATCCTCAGGCGGAAGCAGTAGATGCATTGTCACTTCCTTGGAAGTATCATCCTGCCTATATCTTTCCGCCTCTAGTTCTTCTTCCAAGAGTGATTTCCAAGATTCTAAAGGAGCGTTCGTTTGTTCTGCTGGTGGCTCCAGCATGGCCTCACAGGTTTTGGTATGCGGATCTTGTCCGGATGGCTACTTGCCAACCGTGGACACTTCCGTTAAGACCAGACCTTCTATCGCAAGGTCCTTTTTTCCATCAGGATCTCAAATCCTTAAATTTGAAGGTATGGAGATTGAACGCTTGATTCTCAGTCATAGAGGTGTCTCTGACTCCGTAATTAATACTATGTTACAGGCTCGTAAATCTGTATCTAGGAAGATATATTATCGAGTCTGGAAGACTTACATTTCTTGGTGTTCTTCTCATCATTTTTCTTGGCATTCTTTTAGAATTCCTAGAATTTTACAGTTTCTTCAGGATGGTTTGGATAAAGGTTTGTCTGCAAGTTCCTTGAAAGGACAAATCTCTGCTCTTTCTGTTCTTTTTCACAGAAAGATTGCTAGTCTTCCTGATATTCATTGTTTTGTACAGGCTTTGGTTCGTATAAAACCTGTTATTAAGTCAATTTCTCCTCCTTGGAGTTTGAATTTGGTTCTGGGGGCTCTTCAAGCTCCTCTGTTTGAACCTATGCATTCGCTGGATATTAAATTACTTTCTTGGAAAGTTTTGTTTCTTTTGGCCATCTCTTCTGCTAGAAGAGTTTCTGAATTATCTGCTCTGTCTTGTGAGTCTCCTTTTTCTGATTTTTCATCAGGATAAGGCTGTGTTGCGAACTTCATTTAAATTTTTACCTAAGGTTGTGAATTCTAACAACATTAGTAGAGAAATTGTGGTTCCTTCATTGTGTCCTAATCCTAAGAATTCTAAGTAAAGATCGTTGCATTCTTTGGATGTAGTTAGAGATTTGAAATATTATGTTGAAGCTACTAAAGATTTCCGAAAAAGACTTCTAGTCTATTTGTTATCTTTTCTGGTTCTAGGAAAGGTCAGAAGGCTTCTGCTATTTCCTTGGCATCTTGGTTAAAGTCTTTGATTCATCATGCTTATGTCGAGTTGGGTAGAACTCCGCCTCAAAGGATTACAGCTCATTCGACTAGGTCAGTCTCTACTTCCTGGGCATTTAAGAATGAAGCTTCGTTTGATCAGATTTGCAAAGCAGCAACTTTGTCTTCTTTGCATACTTTTACTAAATTCTACCATTTTGATGTGTTTTCTTCTTCTGAAGCAGTTTTTGGTAGAAAAGTACTTCAGGCAGCTGTTTCAGTTTGATTCTTCTGCTTATAATTTCAGTTTTTTTCCTTATAAGATTTAAACTTTGTTTTGGGTGTGGATTATTTTTCAGCGGAATTGGCTGTGTTTATTTTATCCCTCCCTCTCTAGTGACTCTTGCGTGGAAGATCCACATCTTGGGTATTCATTAGCTCACTAGCTCATGGACTCTTGCTAATTACATGAAAGAAAACATAATTTATGTAAGAACTTACCTGATAAATTCATTTCTTTCATATTAGCAAGAGTCCATGAGGCCCACCCTTTTTTGTGGTGGTTATGATTTTTTTGTATAAAGCACAATTATTACAATTCCTTATTTTTTATGCTTTTGCACTTTTTTCTTATCACCCCACTTCTTGGCTATTCGTTAAACTGATTTGTGGGTGTGGTGAGGGGTGTATTTATAGGCATTTTAAGGTTTGGGAAACTTTGCCCCTCCTGGTAGGAATGTATATCCCATACGTCACTAGCTCATGGACTCTTGCTAATATGAAAGAAATGAATTTATCAGGTAAGTTCTTACATAAATTATGTTTTCTCTGACTCTGTAATTAATACTACGTTACAGGCTCATAAATCTGTGTCTAGGAAGATATATTATCGAGTCTGGAAGACTTACATTTCTTGGTGTTCTTCTCATCAATTTTCCTGGCATTCTTTTAGAATTCCTAGAATTTTACAGTTTCTTCAGGATGGTCTGGATAAAGGTTTGTCTGCAAGTTCCTTGAAATGACAAATTTCTGCTCTTTCTGTGCTGTTTCACAGAAAGATTGCTAATCATCCTGATATTCATTGTTTTGTACAGGCTTTGGTTCGTATAAAACCTGTCATTAAGTCAATCTCTCCTCCTTGGAGTTTGAATTTGGTTCTGGGGGCTTTACAAGCTCCTCCGTTTGAACCTATGCATTCTCTGGATATTAAATTACTTTCTTGGAAAGTGTTGTTCCTTTTGGCCATCTCTTCTGCTAGAAGAGTTTCTGAGTTATCTGCTCTTTTTTGTGAATCTCCTTTTCTGATTTTTCATCAGGATAAGGCGGTGTTGCGGACTTCATTTAAATTTTTACCTAAAGTTGTGAATTCTAACAACATTAGTAGAGAAATTGTGGTTCCTTCATTGTGTCCTAATCCTAAGAATTCTAAGGAAAGATCTTTACATTCTTTGGATGTAGTTAGAGCTTTGAAATATTATGTTGAAGCTACTAAAGATTTCCGAAAGACTTCTAGTCTATTTGTTATCTTTTCCGGTTCCAGGAAATGTCAGAAGGCCTCTGCCATTTCTTTGGCGTCTTGGTTAAAGTCTTTGATTCATCATGCTTATGTCGAGTCGGGTAAAACTCCGCTTTAAAGGATTACAGCCCATTCTACTAGGTCAGTTTCTACTTCCTGGGCGTTTAGGAATGAGGCTTCGGTTGATCAGATTTGCAAAGCAGCAACTTGGTCTTCTTTGCATACTTTTACTAAATTCTACCATTTTGATGTGTTTTCTTCTTCTGAAGCAGTTTTTGGTAGAAAAGTACTTCAGGCAGCTGTTTCAGTTTGATTCTTCTGCTTATAATTTCAGTTTTTTTCATTATAAGATTTAAACTTTATTTTGGGGTGTGGATTATTTTTCAGCGGAATTGGCTGTCTTTATTTCATCCCTCCCTCTCTAGTGACTCTTGCGTGGAAGTTCCACATCTTGGGTATTTATTATCCCATACGTCACTAGCTCATGGACTCTTGCTAATTACATGAAAGAAAACATAATTTATGTAAGAACTTACCTGATAAATTCATTTCTTTCATATTAGCAAGAGTCCATGAGGCCCACCCATTTTTTGTGGTGGTTATGTTTTTTTTTTGTATAAAGAACAATTATTCCAATTCCTTATTTTTTATGCTTTCGCACTTTTTTCTTATCACCCCACTTCTTGGCATTTTGAGGTTTGGGAAACCTCACTAGCTCATGGACTCTGAAAGAAATGAATTTATCAGGTAAGTTCTTACATAAGTTATGTTTTCTTAAGCATTGATATTTCTCAGATTCTGTGATTGAACTTTAATCCAGGCTCGTAAGCATGTGACAAGGGAGATTTATCATAAGGTCTGGAAGGCTTTTATTTCTTTTTGTATGGATCATGGCTTTTCCTGGCTTTCTTTTAGAATTCCTAGAATTTTGTAGTTCTTGCAGGATGATAATGATGAATTCTTTGAAAGGGCAGATTTCTGTTTTTTCGTTTTGTTTAATTGGGAAAATTGATAATCTTCCTGACATTCATGTTTTTTTCAGGTTTTGGCACAGATTAAAGGGACACTGAACACAATTTTTTTTTTCTTGCGTGATTCAGATAAAGCATGCAATTTTAAGCATCTTTCTAATTTATCAATTTATCTTTGTTCTCTTGCTATCTTTATTTGAAAAAGAAGGCATCTAAGCTAAGGAGCCAGACCATATTTAGTTCAGAACCCTAGACAGCACTTATTTATTGGTGGGTGAATTTATCCACCCATCAGCAAGAACAACCCAGGTTGTTCACAAAAAGTGGGCCAACATCTAAACTTACATTCTTGCTTTTCAAATAAAGATACCAAGAGAATTAATAAAATTTGATAATAGGAGTAATTAGAAAGTTGCTTAAAAAATCAAATGCTTTATTTGAATCACGAAAGAAAAAAAGTGGGTTCAGTGTCCCTTTAAGCCTGTGATCAAGACAATTTCTCCAACCTGGAATCTTAACTCTTTGTTTAAGGTTTTACTGGATCCTCTGTTTAAACCTATGAATAAAGGGAATATTAAGCTTCTTTCTTTGAAAATGTTGTTCCTTTTGGGTATATCTTCTGCTAGAAAAGTATCTGAATTATTTGGCCTTTCTTGTGTTTCCCCTTATCTTATTTCCAATCAGGATACGGCTGTTTTAAATTTGACTTTTTACCTATGGTGGTATCTTCGGATAACATTAATTTGGAAATTGTTGTCCCTTTATGTCCTAATCCAGAGATGCTTCTTCATAATTATTATGAATAAGTATTATGTTGATGTTGCTAAGGATTGTAGACAAACATCTTATTTGTTTGTTATTTTTTTCAGCTTCCAGACAAGGGCAAAAATCATCTGCTGTTTCTTTGGCTTCCTGGTTAAGGCTTTTGATTCATAAAGCTTACTTGGAGGTGGGGCAGTCTCCACCCAAACAGATTAAGACCTATTCTACCAGGTCTGTGGACACTTCCTGGACTTTCAAGAATGAGACCTCGGCTGATTAAATTTGCCAATTGGCTACTTTGTCTTATTTGCATACTATTACTAAATTCGACCATTTTGATGTTTTTTTCGGAGGCAGCCTTTGGTAGGAAAGTCATTCTTCAGGCAGTGGTATCCGCTTAATATTGTTTGCCTATAAGCTATTTTAAGTGCATGTGTAAAAATAACAAAAAAGAGAAAAGATTTATTTGGGTTGCGGATTTAGTTTTTGTGAAAAAATGTTTTTCTATTCCGTCTTTTCTTTTCATTAATCGGGACTCCACAGCTTGGGTATTAGTTCCCAGGAGTAATGGATCATTGACTCTTACGACCTGTATGAAAGAAAACATATTTTATTCTTATATGTTGTGCTTTGTGATGGTTATGTATTTTTGGCACATTTTTTCCCTTCTCCTATTTTTTTGGTTCTTAGTTCCTTTTCCTACTTTTTTTGCTTGACTATGTCAGACTAGTTTCTTTTAAGGGTGGGAGGGGTTTTATAGAGCTCTTAAGGTTTGGGAATATTTTCCTCCTCTTAGTGGTCAGAAAAGGTAAGTCCCAGGAGCAATGGATTGTGGACTCTAACCACCATGAAAAAAAATGAATTTATCAGGTAATCATAAATTGATTTTTTTCTTTCTAATGACACAGTGAGTCCACGGATCATCTTACTGTTGGGAATATTACTCCTGACCAGCAGGAGGAGGCAAAGAGCACCACAGCAAAACTGTTATACCACTCCCCCTACCCACAATCCCCAGTCATTCTCTTTGCTTGTATCAGTTGCAAGGAGGGTTAACGTTAGGTGTCTGATTCTTCAATCAAGAGTTTATATTTTAAACATAGCAAGTTTGCTCTGGTTTTCTTTGGGGTTTAGCCATAGTCCATGTCAGTCTCTTCAGTAGAGCAAGTGGTGGCTTTTAAGCATTTGGGAACTTGTGGGGTATAATCCTCACTGGGCCTCCCAAGTAATTTCATGCTGCCCTTGGTTAAAAGTTTGAGTAAGTTTTCTCAGCCTTTTCTTTTTTCCACAGGTCCATGTGAGATAGGAAACCCCTCTCATACCAAGTGAACTGTCCTGCTGCCGGACAGATTTTTGAGGTAAGTGCCTATTTCTTTCCCTGTTTTGATATTGGAGAATATGGCACTTTGACAGTTAATTCTGTCTAAACATACAATCAGCCTTCTAGGTTAACGATTTATTGTATGGTAGTTTTGCAGGGACTGGGGATGTTTGGCTCAGTTTATTATGTTTTTACTTTGGTGTACATGTTTTTTGTTTGTGTTTTAATGGCTACCGGGAGGTTTGTTAGACCACGCCCACAATAGGCGGGCTTATCTGAGATAGCAAGGGCGTTTCTTTCATGTAATTAGCAAGAGTCCATGAGCTAGTGACGTATGGGATATACATTCCTACCAGGAGGGGCAAAGTTTCCCAAACCTTAAAATGCCTATAAATACACCCCTCACCACACCCACAATTCAGTCTTACAAACTTTGCCTCCTATGGAGGTGGTGAAGTAAGTTTGTGCTAGATTCTACGTTGATATGCGCTCCGCAGCAGGTTGGAGCCCGGTTTTCCTCTCAGCGTGCAGTGAATGTCAGAGGGATGTGAGGAGAGTATTGCCTGTTTGAATTCAATGATCTCCTTCTACGGGGTCTATTTCATAGGTTCTCTGTTATCGGTCGTAGAGATTCATCTCTTACCTCCCTTTTCAGATCGACGATATACTCTTATATATATATACCATTACCTCTGCTGATTTTCGTTTCAGTACTGGTTTGGCTTTCTACAAACATGTAGATGAGTGTCCTGGGGTAAGTAAGTCTTATTTTCTGTGACACTCTAAGCTATGGTTGGGCACTTTTTTAATAAAGTTCTAAATATATGTATTCAAACATTTATTTGCCTTGACTCAGGATGTTCAACATTCCTTATTTTCAGACAGTCAGTTTCATATTTGGGATAATGCACTTGAATCAAATATTTTTCTTACCTTAAAAATTTGACTTTTTTCCCTGTGGGCTGTTAGGCTCGCGGGGGCTGAAAATGCTTCATTTTATTGCGTCATTCTTGGCGCGGACTTTTTTGGCGCAAAAAATCTTTTCTGTTTCCGGCGTCATACGTGTCGCCGGAAGTTGCGTCATTTTTTGACGTTCTTTTGCGCCAAAAATGTCGGCGTTCCGGACGTGGCGTCATTTTTGGCGCCAAAAGCATTTAGGCGCCAAATAATGTGGGCGTCTTATTTGGCGCTAAAAAAATATGGGCGTCGCTTTGGTCTCCACATTATTTCAGTCTCATTTTTTCTTTGCTTCTGGTTTCTAGAAGCTTGTTCCTTGGCATTTTTTCCCATTCCTGAAACTGTCATTTAAGGAATTTGATCAATTTTGCTTTATATGTTGTTTTTTCTCTTACATATTGCAAGATGTCTCACGTTGCATCTGAGTCAGAAGATACTTCAGGAAAATCGCTGTCTGGTGCTGGAACTACCAAAGCTAAGTGTATCTGCTGTAAACTTTTGGTAGCTGTTCCTCCAGCTGTTGTTTGTATTAATTGTCATGACAAACTTGTTAATGCAGATAATATTTCCTTTAGTAATGTACCATTACCTGTTGCAGTTCCATCAACATCTAATGTTCAGAATGTTCCTGATAACATAAGAGATTTTGTTTCTGAATCCATCAAGAAGGCTATGTCTGTTATTCCTCCTTCTAGTAAACATAAAAAATCTTTTAAAACTTCTCTTTATACAGATGAATTTTTAAATGAACATCATCATTCTGATTCTAATGACTCTTCTGGTTCAGAGGATTCTGTCTCAGAGGTTGATGCTGATAAATCTTCATATTTATTTAAAATGGAATTTATTCGTTCTTTACTTAAAGGGACACTGTACCCCAAAATTTTCTTTTGTGATTCAGATAGAGCATGCAATTTTAAGCAACTTTCTAATGTACTCCTATTATCAATTTTTCTTCGTTCTCTTGCTATCTTTATATGAAAAAGAAGGAATCTAAGCTTTTTCTTGGTTCAGCACTATGGACAGCAGTTTTTGATTGGTGGATGAATTTATCCACCAATCAGCAAGGACAACCTAGGTTGTTCACCAAAAATGGGCCGGCATCTAAACTTACATTCTTGCATTTCTAATAAAGATACCAAGAGAATAAAGAACATTTGATAATAGGAGTAAAATAGAAAGTTGCTTAAAATTGCATGCTCTATCTGAATCACAAAAGATTTTTTTGGGTACAGTGTCCCTTTAAAGAAGTACTAATTGCTTTAGAAATTGAGGATTCTGGTCCTCTTGATACTAAATCTAAACGTTTAGATAAGGTCTTTAAATCTCCTGTGGTTATTCCAGAAGTTTTTCCTGTTCCTGGTGCTATTTCTGAAGTAATTTCCAGAGAATGGAACAATTTGGGTAATTCATTTATTCCTTCTAAACGTTTTAAGCAATTATATCCTGTGCCGTCTGACAGATTAGAATTTTGGGACAAAATCCCTAAAGTTGATGGGGCTATTTCTACCCTTGCTAAACGTACTACTATTCCTACGTCAGATGGTACTTCGTTTAAGGATCCTTTAGATAGGAAAATTGAATCCTTTCTAAGAAAAGCTTATCTGTGTTCAGGTAATCTTCTTAGACCTGCTATATCATTGGCTGATGTTGCTGCAGCTTCAACTTTTTGGTTGGAAACTTTAGCGCAACAAGTAACAGATCATGATTCTCATAATATTTTTATTCTTCTTCAACATGCTAATAATTTTATCTGTGATGCCATTTTTGATATTATCAGAGTTGATGTCAGGTTTATGTCTCTAGCTATTTTAGCTAGAAGAGCTTTATGGCTTAAAACTTGGAATGCTGATATGTCTTCTAAATCGACTCTACTTTCCATTTCTTTCCAGGGTAACAAATTATTTGGTTCTCAGTTGGATTCTATTATCTCAACTGTTACTGGTGGGAAAGGAACTTTTTTACCACAGGATAAAAAATCTAAGGGTAAAAACAGAGCTAATAATCGTTTTCGTTCCTTTCGTTTCAACAAAGAACAAAAACCTGATCCTTCATCCTCAGGAGCAGTTTCAGTTTGGAAACCATCTCCAGTCTGGAATAAATCCAAGCCTTCTAGAAAAGCAAAGCCAGCTTCTAAGTCCACATGAAGGTGCGGCCCTCATTCCAGCTCAGCTGGTAGGGGGCAGGTTACGTTTTTTCAAAGAAATTTGGATCAATTCTGTTCACAATCTTTGGATTCAGAACATTGTTTCAGAAGGGTACAGAATTGGTTTCAAGATAAGACCTCCTGCAAAGAAATTTTTTCTTTCCCGTGTCCCAGTAAATCCAGTGAAAGCTCAAGCATTTCTGAAATGTGTTTCAGATCTAGAGTTGGCTGGAGTAATTATGCCAGTTCCAGTTCTGGAACAGGGGCTGGGGTTTTATTCGAATCTCTTCATTGTACCAAAGAAGGAGAATTCCTTCAGACCAGTTCTGGATCTAAAAATATTGAATCGTTATGTAAGGATACCAACGTTCAAAATGGTAACTGTAAGGACTATCTTGCCTTTTGTTCAGCAAGGGCATTATATGTCCACAATAGATTTACAGGATGCATATCTGCATATTCCGATTCATCCAGATCATTATCAGTTCCTGAGATTCTCTTTTCTGGACAAGCATTACCAGTTTGTGGCTCTGCCGTTTGGCCTAGCTACAGCTCCAGGAATTTTTACAAAGGTTCTCGGTGCCCTTCTGTCTGTAATCAGAGAACAGGGTATTGTGGTATTTCCTTATTTGGACGATATCTTGGTACTTGCTCAGTCTTTACATTTAGCAGAATCTCATACGAATCGACTTGTGTTGTTTCTTCAAGATCATGGTTGGAGGATCAATTCACTAAAGAGTTCATTGATTCCTCAGACAAGAGTAACCTTTCTGGGTTTCCAGATAGATTCAGTGTCCATGACTCTGTCTTTGACAGACAAGAGACGTCTAAAATTGATTTCAGCTTGTCGAAACCTTCAGTCACAATCATTCCCTTCGGTAGCCTTATGCATGGAAATTCTAGGTCTTATGACTGCTGCATCGGACGCGATCCCCTTTGCTCGTTTTCACATGCGACTTCTTCAGCTCTGTATGCTGAATCAATGGTGCAGGGATTACACAAAGATATCTCAATTAATATCTTTAAAACCGATTGTTCGACACTCTCTAACGTGGTGGACAGATCACCATCGTTTAATTCAGGGGGCTTCTTTTGTTCCTCCGACCTGGACTGTAATTTCAACAGATGCAAGTCTTACAGGTTGGGGAGCTGTGTGGGGATCTCTGACGGCACAAGGAGTTTTGGAATCTCAGGAGGTGAGATTACCGATCAATATTTTGGAACTCCGTGCAATTTTCAGAGCTCTTCAGTCTTGGCCTCTTCTGAAGAGAGAATCGTTCATTTGTTTTCAGACAGACAATGTCACAACTGTGGCATACATCAATCATCAAGGAGGGACTCACAGTCCTCTGGCTATGAAAGAAGTATCTCGAATTCTGGTTTGGGCGGAATCCAGCTCCTGTCTAATCTCTGCGGTTCATATCCCAGGTATAGACAATTGGGAAGCGGATTATCTCAGTCGCCAAAAGTTGCATCCGGGCGAATGGTCTCTTCACCCAGAGGTATTTCTTCAGATTGTTCAAATGTGGGAGCTACCAGAAATAGATCTGATGGCGTCTCATCTAAACAAGAAACTTCCCAGGTATCTGTCCAGATCCCGGGATCCTCAGGCGGAAGCAGTGGATGCATTATCACTTCCTTGGAAGTATCATCCTGCCTATATCTTTCCGCCTCTAGTTCTTCTTCCAAGAGTAATCTCCAAGATTCTGAAGGAATGCTTGTTTGATCTGCTGGTAGCTCCGGCATGGCCTCACAGGTTTTGGTATGCGGATCTTGTCCGGATGGTCTCTTGCCATCCGTGGACTCTTCCGTTAAGACCAGACCTTCTGTCGCAAGGTCCTTTTTTCCATCAGGATCTCAAATCCTTAAATTTAAAGGTATGGAGATTGAACGCTTGATTCTTGGTCAAAGAGGTTTCTCTGACTCTGTGATTAATACTATGTTACAGGCTCGTAAATCTGTATCTAGAGAGATATATTATAGAGTCTGGAAGACTTATATTTCTTGGTGTCTTTCTCATCATTTTTCTTGGCATTCTTTTAGAATTCCAAGAATTTTACAGTTTCTTCAGGATGGTTTAGATAAAGGTTTATCCGCAAGTTCTTTGAAAGGACAAATCTCTGCTCTTTCTGTTCTTTTTCACAGAAAGATTGCTAATCTTCCTGATATTCATTGTTTTGTACAAGCTTTGGTTTCGTATAAAACCTGTCATTAAGTCAATTTCTCCTCCTTGGAGTTTGAATTTGGTTCTGGGGGCTCTTCAAGCTCCTCCGTTTGAACCTATGCATTCATTGGACATTAAATTACTTTCTTGGAAAGTTTTGTTCCTTTTGGCGATCTCTTCTGCCAGAAGAGTCTCTGAATTATCTGCTCTTTCTTGTGAGTCTCCTTTTCTGATTTTTCATCAGGATAAGGCGGTGTTGCGAACTTCTTTTGAATTTTTACCTAAGGTTGTGAATTCCAACAACATTAGTAGAGAAATTTTGGTTCCCTCATTATGTCCTAATCCTAAGAATTCTAAGGAGAAATCGTTGCATTCTTTGGATGTTGTTAGAGCTTTGAAATATTATGTTGAAGCTACTAAGTCTTTCCGAAAGACTTCTAGTCTATTTGTTATCTTTTCCGGTTCTAGAAAAGGCCAGAAAGCTTCTGCCATTTCTTTGGCATCTTGGTTGAAATCTTTAATTCATCATGCCTATGTCGAGTCGGGTAAATCTCCGCCTCAAAGGATTACAGCTCATTCTACTAGGTCAGTTTCTACTTCCTGGGCGTTTAGGAATGAAGCTTCGGTTGATCAGATTTGCAAAACAGCAACTTGGTCCTCTTTGCATACTTTTACTAAATTCTACCATTTTGATGTATTTTCTTCTTCTGAAGCAGTTTTTGGTAGAAAAGTACTTCAGGCAGCGGTTTCAGTTTGAATCTTCTTTTTATGGTTTTCATTAAACTTTATTTTGGGTGTGGATTATTTTCAGCAGGAATTGGCTATCTTTATTTTATCCCTCCCTCTCTAGTGACTCTTGCGTGGAAAGATCCACATCATTATCCCATACGTCACTAGCTCATGGACTCTTGCTAATTACATGAAAGAAAACATAATTTATGTAAGAACTTACCTGATAAATTAATTTCTTTCATATTAGCAAGAGTCCATGAGGCCCGCCCTTTTTTGTGGTGGTTATGATTTTTTTGTATAAAGCACAATTATTCCAATTCCTTATTTTATATGCTTTCGCACTTTTTTCTTATCACCCCACTTCTTGGCTATTCGTTAAACTGAATTGTGGGTGTGGTGAGGGGTGTATTTATAGGCATTTTAAGGTTTGGGAAACTTTGCCCCTCCTGGTAGGAATGTATATCCCATACGTCACTAGCTCATGGACTCTTGCTAATATGAAAGAAATGAATTTATCAGGTAAGTTCTTACATAAATTATGTTTTTTGGCGCCTTTTTAGCTTTTTCCTGTTCCTGGATGTTGCATCTCTGTTGCATAGCTTTTCACAGGTGGTTCAGCTTTCTCTCCGGTGCGGCTGTATGGGGGTCCGGATCATTTTATGACTTTGTTTCCAGCAGCAAGGAGGTCAGGTAGGCATCTCAGCAGAGCTTGCTGAGGTGTGGAGGTTACCTGTTGTTTTTTTGTGGGACTGTTGCTCTGTTTATATTTTTCTGTCTGAATTTCAGGGACTATAACGTTTGTGTCTCTTTTTGCAATCATTTTGTGAAAAAATTGTTGCTGCAAGATTTATTGTGTAGTTTATTTAAGGATTTTCTAATTTAAAAAAAAAAAAAGTCTGTTTAAAATTAGTATTATTATTATTTATGAAGTGCCAACATATTCTGCAGCGCTGTCCATATATGCAATTCATATAAATAAAACAGTACAAGACTTGTAATTTACAAACACATACAGGTGGGATTGAGGGCCCTATGTCTTTGAGTGTTTTCTGAGGCTGTCTCTGTCGGTGTTTCCTTGGGTGTATGTGCAAGTTTGTGTGTGTGTGTCCATTGTCTGTTCCTTTTTAAGACATTTTGACCTTACTACTGATTATTCAACTTTCTACAGACTTTGAGACTAACGAGAACTTTCCGGAAGTCACCAATCTACCATTTAACCTTTAAATTATTGTTTAGTACAGGGCCCTTCCTTTCAGCCACTGCATGCTGTTGTCATCATTTAGTTGGCATCTTCCTTTACAAAAAGATAATCAGAACTCCATATTTGGTTTTTTAAATCTCCTTTTTTTTAAAAATTTTTTACAAAACTGTAGTTTACCTCATTACTCGTCAGGTCACTGTAAACAAGTGCTGAGTGTCTGTTTGGGTGTCTGTGTGTGTTTCTTTGCGTGTTTGCTAGAGTGTCTATATGTGAATACTTATGTGTGAGTGTGTGTGTTTCAGTGCCTGAGTGTGTCTGTGTGTGTGTGTGTGTGTGTGTATGATACTACCTTTACAACATTTCCAAGTTTAAATAGACACTTAAAAATAAAGTGCATATACGTTTTAGTCACTTGGTCAAAAATTGCATACGTCAAAGGAGGGGGGTGGACCTGATCAATGGTTAAGTCAGGGTGGCCGTGTGTGTGTATATATGTGTATATATATATATATATATATATATATATATATATATATATATATACTGTATGTCTTGTTTGGGATGTCTTTGCCTCCTCCTGGTGGGCAGGTCGAGTAATTCTCATAGGTTATGAATGTTCTCGTGGACTTTCACTTCCAAGAAGGAAAATAATTTATCAGGTAAGTATGCATTTTATTTAAAAAAAATATAACTATAATTAAAAGGATATGAAACCCAAATTATTTCTTTCATGAATCAAATAGACTTTCTTTTGTAAGGTGTATCCAGTCCACGGATTCATCCTTTACTTGTGGGATATTCTCCTTCCCTACAGGAAGTGGCATAGAGAGCACACAGCAGAGCAGTCCATATAGCTCCCCCTCTAGCTCCACCCCCCAGTCATTCTCTTTGCCGGCTCTAAGCACTAGGGTCTCTCTCTGGAGGGTAAAGTGAATGTGGTGTTAGAATTGTAGTTTTTATTATCTTCAATCAAAAGTTTATTTTAAATGGTACCGGTTTGTACTATTTACTCTCTAGCAGAAAAGTGATGAAGATTTCTGCTGAGAGGAAAATGATTTTAGCATGTTGTAAAATCCACTGCTGTTCCCACACAGGACTGAGGAGTACCAGAAAACTTCAGTTTGGGGGAACGGTTTGCAGGGTAGTCTGCAATAAGGTATGTTCAGTCATTTATTTCTAGACAAGACTGAGATAATGCTAGAAGAGACTGACAATATCCCCATGAGGGGGAGGGTAAGCTATGTTCACAGACTTAGTAAGGAATTGAATGCTTACATAACAGGGCTAATTATGCTGGTTGACACTAATTCAGGGCAATCGATTGTTTATCTAAGGAAAATATCGTTTGTAAGACACTTTGAAAGTCCTTTTGGGTCCTTTCTGGGGTTATTATCCACATGGCTATTTTTTATTCACTTAGGAGTGATTTTTTTAGGCCTCACAGCTCCGGAGTAGAGTGGGAGGAGCCTAATTTCGCCCCTCAGATGCGCAGTTAGAATTGCAGAGAAGTTAATGCTGCTTCACTTGGAGGGTCCTGCTGCTGTTTGAGGGCCTAAAAGAAGCTATATTCCCCCAAATCTGATCCCTAAGGGCAGGTAGGGCCACAGCAAGGCTGTGGCAAGGTGCTGTAGTAATTTTAACCGGGTGTTGGCATTAGGCTGCTCTGGTTTGGGCATTAAGGGGTTAATCGTTTTGATACTAGTGGTGCAATCTTACTAAGGCTTCAGGTACATACTGTGAAAATTTCAAAAGGATTGCTGCATTTTTCACTGTTTTGCAAAATTGTGTGCCCTTTTTATCTCTTAAAGGCACAGTAAAGTTTTTTCAAATTGTTTTTTATTTGATTAAAGTGATTTCCAAGCCTGTTTGTGTATACTACTAGTCTGTGAAACATGTCTGACACTAAGGAAAATCCTTGTTCAATGTGTTTAGAAGCCATGGTGGAACCCCCTCTCAGAATGTGTCCCACTTGTACTGATATGTCTATATAAATGATTCTCAGACTGAAGGTAACAAGGGTAGCCCGTCTACCTCTCCCCAAGTGTCACAACCAGTTACGCCCGCTCAAGTGATGCCTAGTACCTCTAGTGCGTCTAACCCTTTTACATTACAAGACTTAGCGGCAGTCATGGATAATTCTCTTACAGCCTTCTTATCTAAACTGCCCGTTTTACCTGCAAAGCGTGATAGCTCCGTTTTAAGAACAGATTATGAGCATTCTGACGCTTTGGTAGCGTATCCGATATACCCTCACAACGCTCTGAAGTGGGAGCGAGGGATTTGATGTCTGAGGGAGAAGTCTCTGATTCAGGAAGGGTTCCTCCTCAGACAGATTCAGATACATTGGCTTTTAAATTTAAACTAGAACACCTCCGTGTTTTGCTCAGGGAGGAATTTGCTACTCTGGATGACTGCAACCCTTTGGTGATCCCAGAGAAATTGTGTAAAATGTACCTAGAGTTCCCTGTTTACACTGATGCGTTTCCGGTCCCTAAGAGGATTGTGGATATCGTTACTAGGGAGTGGGATAGACCAGGTGTTCCCTTTGTTCCCCCTCCTGTTTTTAAGAAAATGTTCCCCATATCTGACCCCGTGCGGAACTCGTGGCAGACGGTCCCTGAGGTGGAGGGGGCTGTTTCTTCACTTGCTAAACGCACAACCATACCAATTGAAGACAATTGTGCTTTTAAAGACCCTATGGATAAGAAGTTAGAGGGTTTACTTAAGAAAATTTTTGTTCAACAAGGTTTTCTTCTCCAACCCATTGCCTGCATTATTCCTGTAACTACTGCAGCTGCTTTCTGGTTTGAGGTGCTGGAAGACTCACTCCAGACGGAGACCTCTTATGAGGAAATTATGGATAGAATTAAGGCTCTAAAGCTAGCTAATTCTTTTATCACTGACGCCGCTTTCCAAATAGCTAAGTTAGTGGCAAAAAATTCAGGTTTCGCCATTTTGGCGCGCAGGACGCTACGGCTAAAGTCCTGGTCGGCCGATGTGTCGTCTAAATCCAAGCTTTTGAACATCCCTTTCAAAGGAAAGACCCTCTTCGGGCCTGAATTGAAAGAGATTATTTCAGAAATCACCGGGGGAAAAGGCCATGCTCTCCCTCAGTACAAGTCCTTTATGACAAAGAACAAAGCTAATTTTCGTTCCTTTTGTAATTTCAGGAGCGGCCCCGCTTCATCCTCTCCGGCTGCAAAGCAAGAGGGTAACGCTTCACAGCCCAAGGCAACTTGGAAACCTTACCAGGGCTGGAATAAGGGTAAACAGGCCAAAAAGCCTGCAGCTGCCACCAAGACAGTATGAAGGGGTAGCCCCCGATCCGGGACCGGATCTAGTAGGGGGCAGACTCTCCCTCTTCGCTCAGGCCTGGGCAAGAGATGTACACGATACTTGGGCATTAGATATTGTATCCCAGGGATATCTTCTAGAATTCAGGGGCTCTACAGATCAGACAAAGAAAGAGGCGTTTTTACGCTGTGTAGAAGATCTACATACAATGGGAGTGATCCACCCAGTTCCAATTGCGGAACAAGGGTTGGGTTTTTACTCAAACCTGTTTGTGGTTCCCAAAAAAGAGGGAACTTTCAGACCAATCCTGGATCTAAAAATTCTAAACAGATTCCTCAGAGTTCCATCATTCAATATGGAGACCATTCGGACAATCTTACCAATGATCCAGGAAGGTCAATATATGACTACCGTGGATCTAAAGGATGCATACCTACAAATTCCTATCCACAAAGATCATCACCAGTTTCTCAGGTTCGTGTTTCTGGACAAGCATTACCAGTTTGTGGCTCTTCCCTTCGGCTTAGCCACTGCTGCCAGAATTTTCACAAAGGTGCTAGGATCCCTCCTGGGGGTTCTAAGACCGCGGGGCATAGCAGTGGCGCCTTACCTAGACGGCATCTTAATTCAGGCGCCGTATTTCCAAAGAGCCTAGACTCACACAGAGATTGTATTGGCCTTTCTAAGGTCTCATGGGTGGAAGGTGAACATCAAAAAGAGTTCTCTTTCCCCTCTCACAAGGGTTCCCTTCCTAGGGACTCTAATAGATCGGTAGAAATGAAAATATTTCTGACGGAGGTCAGAAAGTTAAAACTCTTAACTACTTGCCAAGTTCTTCATTCCATTCCCCGGCCTTCTGTAGCTCAGTGCATGGAGACAATCGGATTAATGGTAGCAGCAATGGACATAGTCCCTTTTGCTCGGATACACCTCAGACCACTGCAACTATGCATGCTCAAACAGTGGAATGGGGATTATGCAGATTTGTCTCCTCAAATTCAGTTGGACCAGGAGATCAGAGATTCTCTTCTCTGGTGGTTGTCTCAGGATCACCTGTCTCAGGGAATATGTTTCCGCAGACCAGGGTGGATCATTGTAACGACCGACGCCAGTCTGTTAGGCAGGGGTGCGGTCTGGGACTCCCTGAAAGCTCAGGGCTTATGGTCTCGGGAAGAAAAGCTTCTCCCTATAAACATTCTGGAACTGAGAGCGATATTCAACGCTCTTCAGGCATGGCCTCAACTAGCTGCGGCCAAATTCATCAGATTTCAGTCGGACAACATCACGACTGTAGCTTACGTCAATCATCAGGGGGTAACAAAGAGTTCCCTAGCGATAACGGAAGTAACCAAAATAATCAGGTGGGCAGAGGATCACTCCTGCCATCTCTCAGCAATTCACATCCCAGGAGTAGACAACTGGGAGGCGGATTTTCTAAGTCGTCAGACTTTTCACCCGGGGGAGTGGGAACTCCACCCGGAGGTATTTGCCCAGCTGACTCAGCTATGGGGCACTCCAGAGTTGGATCTGATGGCGTCCCGTCAGAACGCCAAACTTCCTCTCTACGGGTCTAGGTCCCGGGACCCCAAGGCGGTATTGATAGATGCTCTAGCAGCGCCTTGGTCCTTCAATCTGGCTTATGTTTTTCCACCGTTTCCCCTTCTCTCTCGTCTGGTCGCCAGAATCAAGCAGGAGAAGGCTTCGGTGATTCTGATAGCGCCTGGGTGGCCACGCAGGACTTGGTATGCAGACCTAGTGGACATGTCATCTGTCCCACCAAAGAACACTGCCAATGAGGCAGGATCTTCTAATACAGGGTCCGTTCAAGCATCCAAATCTAGTTTTTCTACGTCTGACTGCTTGGAAATTGAACGCTTAATTCTATCAAAGCGTGGTTTCTCTGAGTCAGTTATAGATACTCTGATTCAGGCTAGAAAGCCTGTCACCAGGAAAATCTACCATAAGATATGGCGGAAATATCTTTGTTGGTGTGAATCCAAGGGTTACTCATGGAGTAAGATTAGGATTCCCAGGATATTGTCTTTCCTCCAAGAAGGATTGGAGAAAGGATTGTCGGCTAGTTCCTTAAAAGGACAAATATCTGCTCTGTCTATCCTTTTACACAAGCGTCTGGCAGAGGTACCAGACGTTCAAGCGTTTGCTCAGGCTTTAGTCAGAATCAAGCCTGTCTATAAACCTGTGGCTCCTCCATGGAGTCTAAATCTAGTTCTTTCAGTTCTTCAAGGGGTTCCGTTTGAACCTTTACATTCCATAGATATTAAGTTGTTATCTTGGAAAGTTTTGTTTTTGGTAGCTATCTCTTCTGCTCGAAGAGTTTCAGAATTATCTGCCTTACAGTGTGATTCACCTTACCTGGTCTTCCACGCAGATAAGGTAGTTTTGCGTACCAAGCCTGGTTTTCTTCCTAAAGTTGTTTCTAACAAGAATATTAACCAGGAAATAGTTGTTCCTTCTCTGTGTCCTAATCCTCCTTCGAAGAAGGAATGTCTGTTACACAATCTTGATGTAGTTCGTGCTTTAAAGTTCTATTTACAAGCAACTAAGTATTTCAGACAAACATCTTCCTTGTTTGTTATCTATTCTGGTAAGAGGAGAGGTCAGAAAGCGACTGCTACCTCTCTTTCCTTTTGGCTAAAAAGCATCATCCATTTGGCCTATGAGACTGCTGGCCAGCAGCCTCCTGAAACAATTACTGCTCATTCTACCAGAGAAGTGGCTTCCACATGGGCTTTTAAAAATGAGGCTTCTGTTGAACAGATTTGTAAAGCAGCGACTTGGTCTTCACTGCATACTTTTTCCAAATTTTCCAAATTCGATACTTTTGCTTCTTCGGAGGCTATTTTTGGGAGAAAGGTTTTGCAAGCAGTGGTGCCTTCCGTGTAAGGTACCTGTCTTGTTCCCTCCCTTCATCCGTGTCCTAAAGCTTTGGTATTGGTATCCCACAAGTAAAGGATGAATCCGTGGACTAAATACACCTTACAAGAGAAAACAGAATTTATGCTTACCTGATAAATTACTTTCTCTTGTGGTGTATCCAGTCCACGGCCCGCCCTGGCAATTAAGTCAGGTAAAAAATTTTTTTGTTTAAACTACAGTCACCACTGCACCCTATGGTTTCTCCTTTTTCTTCCTAACCTTTGGTCGAATGACTGGGGGGTGAAGCTAGAGGGGGAGCTATATGGACAGCTCTGCTGTGTGCTCTCTTTGCCACTTCCTGTAGGGAAGAAGAATATCCCACAAGTAAAGGATGAATCCGTGGACTGGATACACCACAAGAGAAAGTAATTTATCAGGTAAGCATACATTCTGTTTTCTAATTTACTCCTATTATAATTTTTTCTTCCTTCTCTTGATATCTTTAGTTGAAAAGGCAGGAATGTAAGCTTGGGGACAGGCACATTTTTGGTTCAGCATCCTGGGTAGTGCTTGGTGATTGGTGGCTACATTTGCTTTATTTTGTAGTTCTTTGGCACACCTATTGAAAGCCTTTTCATTGTTCCTTTTCTTTGCTGTGGCCAATAAGTAACCCACAAAGCAAACACAGAAGTTTGAAGAAGAGCTGCAACTGTCAGATTTAAATTGCAGAAGAAGCATCAAAATATTTAATGAGTTGCATTGTGTTTTTTACTATGAATAATTAAACTTTTTTTTACAGAGAATTAGATTTTGAGTGCAATATCCTATTAAGGAATTCCTTAATATTAACACTAAAGTCGGCTTTATGTTTGCCTCATATCTAGTCTGATCATTTTCTCATTCTCTCCAGCTTGCTTCTAGCAGTCCTCCCACAACCGCCAAATACTTTCACTAAACAAATATGTTCTGCAGTATTGTACAAAGTGAAAAAGAAATATCTGCTCATTCAGTCATTCTACACTTTTTTCCTTTCAGAATCTTCTTTTCTTCTTTATTGCCTTAGGGGCACTATGGAGGATAATAGCTTAACAGAGCACATGTAAGCATGCCTTTTATAGGGACAGTAAACACCTTATAATTACAATACATTTCTGTTGTGTTGCTAAAGAATAACTTTTTTTTTTAAAACAAATTTGCATCTTCTTTGCTGCAATTATTTTTCTATAGCCAAACTCCACCCATCATTTGTATTATTCGTAGGAGCCAATCTGGACTTTAGTCAACAGACTACCAGGCTAGCCTTGGTCATAGTTAGCATACAATCAATCAAAAGTCTATTAGGGACAGATATATAGCAGAGTTAGCCTTGAGAATTCACACGTGCAATTCAAGTTCTGAGTATTAGAAATAGCTCAATTTTAAGACCTAAATCACATGAAAGGGTTCAAAATAAATAATGAAAATATACTGTGTTGTTCAACTTCACCATATACTAACATTAAAGAGGCATCAGAGCTAGTAAAGAAAAATAATATATATATATATATATGGAGCATGCTTACAAAAAACTGTAGTCTTTAATATCACATGAATGCCCCTATTAACTTATGGAGAGTGCCCTTGCATACATGCAACACACAGTGCAGATGCTCATTTTTATCTAGCCCTACGTGGCCACAGCAAGGCAATGAAATAACGTTTCTTACTTAAAGGAACAGCACTGTCATTTTATCAGTATTTATCGCTGCATTTCAGATATTTGCATTAAAAAGTTTTCTGAGCATTCAAAACTGTCATTTTGTTTGCAAATTTTGCAAGGATCATCTTCTGTTTTCTGTTGTGACCAATATAGAGCATATGGGAAGCTTTCATTAAATGGACAGTCTACACTAAAATTGTTATTTAAAAAGATAGATAACGCCTTTTCTACCCATTCCCCAGCTTTGCACAACCAACATTGTTATATTAATATACTCTATTACATTTAAAACTCTAAATTTCTGCCAGTTTCTAAGCCACTACAGACAGCCTCTTTTCACATGCTTTTTTATTTGCTTTTCACAACAGGGGACTGCTAGTTCATGTGGGCCATATAGATAAAGTGTTCATGCCTTTGGAGTTATTTAAGAGTTAGCACAACACAGTACTTAAGTGCAAGTCATTGGATAATAAATAAAAAAAATCATGTGATCAGGGTGCTGTCAGAAGATGCTTAGATACAACAAGGTAATGACAGGTAAAAAGTATATTAATATAACTGTTGGTTATGCAAAACTGGGATTATCTTTTAAAACAATAATAATGATATTGTAGTATTGTATGCTGTTGTCCCTTTAATCTTTCTATGGGGAATTCAATTAGAGTTTAATAATGGTTTTTGGGGTGTTTTTAAGTAGCAAACGCTGTACATTTTACTGAGAAAAGAACAGTGATGATCCTTAAAGGGCCACTAAACCCAAAATCTTTCTTTCATTATTCAGACAGAGAATACAAATTTAA
>NC_069501.1:794689018-794914018 GCF_027579735.1 Bombina bombina | reverse complement strand
ATGATATACAATTTGCTCTATTGCATTTAAAGAAACCAATTGATCTTCTTTCTAACCAATTAGTCTTGGATACAGGTTTCTTTAATTTGCTTGGAGCTAATATTGATTTCAAGTTTTTATTTTTTCTAAAAATCATACTTGGCCCCATACTAGTTATATCATCAAGTAGTTTATCTTTTTTTAGTATGGCTTTTTTGAAGATTTTCTTAATGTCTGCAGCTCCCTCATTGTATGTGGTAATCATATTTACTCCGGTCTTTTTTCTCTTAGTCACAGTATTCTTAATTTTATTTACCTGTAATCCTTCCTCATGAGTCTGTATATGGGAATCCCCAAATAATAAAACATTTCTATCCAGGTCCTTAGCCTTATTATACGCAATATCAACTACTTTTTCAGAGTATCCTTTGGCACGAAATTTTTCTTTCAATATCATCGATTCCTTTATGAAGTCCTCTATTTTACTGCAGTTTCTCCTCAGACGTTGAAACTGGCCGTAAGGGATATTAATAATCCAACTTGGATTATGACAGCTCTTTGCGTTTAGGTATCCATTGCTGTCGGTCGGTTTTTTATATAATTTACTCAGGATTTTGCCATCATGATGATAGAGGACAAGATCTAAAAATTCAATCTCACTATTGTTTATTTTGTCCGTAAATTTGAGATTGTATTCATTGTTATTAATATACATCATGAAGTTTTTTAGAGAATCATTGTCACCCTTCCAGATAAGTAAAATATCGTCAATGAATCTCATCCAAGTGACAATATATTCTGAATAAGGGTTGTTTGCCCATATTTGTTGTTCCTCCCAAAAGCCCATATAAAGGTTCGCGAAACTGGGGGCAAATTTAGTGCCCATTGCCGTTCCGCTTACCTGTAAGAAAAATTCCTCATTGAAACAAAAGTAGTTTCTTTCTAATATAAATTTAATTGATTCCAAAATGAAAGCCTTACGGTTGTTGTCAAGTGTAGTTAAGGAGTCCAGCCAAAACTCAATTGCCTTTATACCTAGAGTATGGGGTATATTGGTATAAAGAGCACTGACATCAAGAGAGACCCATTTATACTGTGGTTCCCATTTTATATTAGTAACCTTTTGCAGGGTATGAGGAGTATCCCTTAGAAAAGATTTCAGGAGGGGAACCAAGGGTTGTAAATAAGTGTCCACATATTCTGAAAGTTTCGTTGTTAATGAACCAATTCCGGACACAATAGGTCTACCAGGTGGGCAAGTAGCGTGTTTGTGTATTTTAGGCAGATGATAGAATGTTGCCAATCTTGGATATTTCTGATCCAGAAATTTCCATTCGTTATCATTCAATATTTTATGGTGTTTGGCTTTGTCAAGCAATGATCTGTATTCCCTAAGGAATACATCGGTAGGATCTGAATCTATTTTTTTTATATATTGTAGTGTCATTCAAAAGCTTGTATGCCTCCATCATATATTCAGTTCTATTTTGGACAACAATACTGCCTCCCTTGTCCGCCTCCCTTATAACTATCTCTTTGTCTTGTTTAAGGATCTCAAGAGTTTGTTTCTTTTAAAGACAAATTATCATTCTTTATCTTGTAGTCTTGACATAAATTAGTTAGTTCTTCTTCTACTAGATTTGCAAAGACTGGGATAAAATTACCCCTTGAATGTATCGGGAAATAGGTAGATGGTGGTTTAAAATCGGTATGAGCCCCATATGATAAGCAAATATCCATATTTTGTTCTGTCACCCTATTTGAGTTCATTATATCCAGAGGTATGTTAGCCTCAGATAGGCTTTCTAGTGCCAATATGGCTTCTATATCTTGATCATCTAATCTAATTGGATCAGCTTGATCCAAAAGAGCAATTTTATCTTTCTTAGATTTTTCGAAATGTCTCTTGAGAGTTAACTTTGTAATGTACTTATGTAGATCTATAAAAAGACTAAAAGAATTTGGGCCCTTAGTAGGTACAAAGGATAAACCTTTTTTCAGAATATCCAACTCCCTATCTGAAAAAACCCTATTTGAAAGATTAAAACTTTTTACAAAACCAACATCACTTGTCGTCAATGTGTTATTGGCTTTGTTCTTTTTGGATTGTACCCTTCTTCCTGCTCTACACCCTCTCTTTCTTCTTCTTCCCATCTTCTTTTTTGTTGTTTTGGGGGGACTCTCCTCCACTGTGGTGATTCTATTGGTGGGTGATTTAAATGTTCTTTTTCTTGCCTTATGTTTCTTTGAGGTGTATGATATGAGTGTTTTCTTTGGTTTCCCCCTAAAAAATGATGGGACTGACTAATCTTTCTGCCTTTTTGTTTATATTGTTGTCTATTGGGATAGTAATCCTCCGATAAAGGTTCATATTTATTTCCTAATTGGAAGCCCTTTCCAACTCTTTCATTTGTGTTACTATTTCGTCTTTGATGGGACCCATAGTAACCATTGGTGTATTGGGTTCCTTTTTTGGGAATAGCACCCATATTTGGATGTTGGTAGAAATTCCTATTGGTTGCTTTTAATTTATTAAAGTTATTAGTACCATTCCCTTTTATATTTTTATTTTTATTAATATTATTATGATATGGATTCCTATACAAATCTTGGACCTGGTTACCCTTTGTTTGTAATTGTTTTTGTTTTTCATTAAATTTAATAAAACTATTAAAATCTCTATTTACAGCATAATCAGGAGAATATATACATTCATCCAATGATTGTTGTTCAAAATCTTCCCTATGTGTTTCAATATCATTATGCCATACCTCCTCTGCATTCATATCAGTTACATGTTCCTCATTTTCATTTCTGGCTGAATTCTGATCTTTCTTTACCTGATAATCTCTCAGGAATTTATTCCTTTTCTTATTCTCCACAGTTTTTTCAAAAATATCTATTTTCCGTTTGTTATTAATATCTAATTCCTTATAATATACATCACCCCTGAACATGTTTAATCGTTCTCTAATATCCTTAATCTGATCAGTTAAAGTATCTACTTTTTTATTTCGATACTTAATTAGGATATTAATAAAGGTTTGAGAACAAGTTTCAAGAGCTGTTTCCCATTCTGTTAACAGTTCTATTTCCGTATCTTCAAAAATTGCTTTCTGCTGCTGTTTAATTAGTCTTCTGTTTTGTGGCGGTATAAATTTAATTATTAATTTAATTACTGATACTATTTATTTTCTATATTGAATCATTGTGTATTTCGTTTATGATTGTATAAGCCAGTGACCACTCTATTTACCAGTGTATACATTGTGTAGTCATAGTATGTATATACATACATATATACATATATGATTATAGTTCTTTTTTTTATTATTACTATACTTTGATATTATTGATTTATTTTTTGAAATTTTAACTATTTTAAACATCCATTATTTGTCATATCAATCTAATCCACTATGTCTACCTTTGAATATGGGGCTTATTTTGACCCCTCCACAAAAAATCGAAATTTATCTATCTCAGAGGAACAACTTACATTAGAAGGGAATTTGGCTATAACTGACCCAAAGAAACTGTTTGAGAAACTGGAAAAACTTAGTAAAAAACTGTTACTTAACTGGCATGATAGCCATAATCTTGAGAGATATAAAAAATATCATATCATCCCTAAAGGTTTGAGATTGGAGAAAACTCCAATTTTTGAAGATACGGAAATAGAACTGTTAACAGAATGGGAAACAGCTCTTGAAACTTGTTCTCAAACCTTTATTAATATCCTAATTAAGTATCGAAATAAAAAAGTAGATACTTTAACTGATCAGATTAAGGATATTAGAGAACGATTAAACATGTTCAGGGGTGATGTATATTATAAGGAATTAGATATTAATAACAAACGGAAAATAGATATTTTTGAAAAAACTGTGGAGAATAAGAAAAGGAATAAATTCCTGAGAGATTATCAGGTAAAGAAAGATCAGAATTCAGCCAGAAATGAAAATGAGGAACATGTAACTGATATGAATGCAGAGGAGGTATGGCATAATGATATTGAAACACATAGGGAAGATTTTGAACAACAATCATTGGATGAATGTATATATTCTCCTGATTATGCTGTAAATAGAGATTTTAATAGTTTTATTAAATTTAATGAAAAACAAAAAGAATTACAAACAAAGGGTAACCAGGTCCAAGATTTGTATAGGAATCCATATCATAATAATATTAATAAAAATATAAAAGGGAATGGTACTGATAACTTTAATAAATTAAAAGCAACCAATAGGAATTTCTACCAACATCCAAATATGGGTGCTATTCCCAAAAAAGGAACCCAATACACCAATGGTTACTATGGGTCCCATCAAAGACGAAATAGTAACACAAATGAAAGAGTTGGAAAGGGCTTCCAATTGGGAAATAAATATGAACCTTTATCGGAGGATTACTATCCCAATAGACAACAATATAAACAAAAAGGCAGAAAGATTAGTCAGTCCCATCATTTTTTAGGGGGAAACCAAAGAAAACACTCATATCATACACCTCAAAGAAACATAAGGCAAGAAAAAGAACATTTAAATCACCCACCAATAGAATCACCACAGTGGAGGAGAGTACCCCCAAAACAACAAAAAAGAAGATGGGAAGAAGAAGAAAGAGAGAGTGTAGAGCAGGAAGAAGGGTACAATCCAAAAAGAACAAAGCCAATAACACATTGACGACAAGTGATGTTGGTTTTGTAAAAAGTTTTAATCTTTCAAATAGGGTTTTTTCAGATAGGGAGTTGGATATTCTGAAAAAAGGTTTATCCTTTGTACCTACTAAGGGCCCAAATTCTTTTAGTCTTTTTATAGATCTACATAAGTACATTAGAAAGTTAACTCTCAAGAGACATTTCGAAAAATCTAAGAAAGATAAAATTGCTCTTTTGGATCAAGCTGATCCAATTAGATTAGATGATCAAGATATAGAAGCCATATTGGCACTAGAAAGCCTATCTGAGGCTAACATACCTCTGGATATAATGAACTCAAATAGGGTGACAGAACAAAATATGGATATTTGCTTATCATATGGGGCTCATACTGATTTTAAACCACCATCTACCTATTTCCCGATACATTCAAGGGGTAATTTTATCCCAGTCTTTGCAAATCTAGTAGAAGAAGAACTAACTAATTTATGTCAAGACTACAAGATAAAGAATGATAATTTGTCTTTAAAAGACAAACAAACTCTTGAGATCCTTAAACAAGACAAAGAGATAGTTATAAGGGAGGCGGACAAGGGAGGCAGTATTGTTGTCCAAAATAGAACTGAATATATGATGGAGGCATACAAGCTTTTGAATGACACTACAATATATAAAAAAATAGATTCAGATCCTACCGATGTATTCCTTAGGGAATACAGATCATTGCTTGACATAGCCAAACACCATAAAATATTGAATGATAACGAATGGAAATTTCTGGATCAGAAATATCCAAGATTGGCAACATTCTATCATCTGCCTAAAATACACAAACACGCTACTTGCCCACCTGGTAGACCTATTGTGTCCGGAATTGGTTCATTAACAACGAAACTTTCAGAATATGTGGACACTTATTTACAACCCTTGGTTCCCCTCCTGAAATCTTTTCTAAGGGATACTCCTCATACCCTGCAAAAGGTTACTAATATAAAATGGGAACCACAGTATAAATGGGTCTCTCTTGATGTCAGTGCTCTTTATACCAATATACCCCATACTCTAGGTATAAAGGCAATTGAGTTTTGGCTGGACTCCTTAACTACACTTGACAACAACCGTAAGGCTTTCATTTTGGAATCAATTAAATTTATATTAGAAAGAAACTACTTTTGTTTCAATGAGGAATTTTTCTTACAGGTAAGCGGAACGGCAATGGGCACTAAATTTGCCCCCAGTTTCGCGAACCTTTATATGGGCTTTTGGGAGGAACAACAAATATGGGCAAACAACCCTTATTCAGAATATATTGTCACTTGGATGAGATTCATTGACGATATTTTACTTATCTGGAAGGGTGACAATGATTCTCTAAAAAACTTCATGATGTATATTAATAACAATGAATACAATCTCAAATTTACGGACAAAATAAACAATAGTGAGATTGAATTTTTAGATCTTGTCCTCTATCATCATGATGGCAAAATCCTGAGTAAATTATATAAAAAACCGACCGACAGCAATGGATACCTAAACGCAAAGAGCTGTCATAATCCAAGTTGGATTATTAATATCCCTTACGGCCAGTTTCAACGTCTGAGGAGAAACTGCAGTAAAATAGAGGACTTCATAAAGGAATCGATGATATTGAAAGAAAAATTTCGTGCCAAAGGATACTCTGAAAAAGTAGTTGATATTGCGTATAATAAGGCTAAGGACCTGGATAGAAATGTTTTATTATTTGGGGATTCCCATATACAGACTCATGAGGAAGGATTACAGGTAAATAAAATTAAGAATACTGTGACTAAGAGAAAAAAGACCGGAGTAAATATGATTACCACATACAATGAGGGAGCTGCAGACATTAAGAAAATCTTCAAAAAAGCCATACTAAAAAAAGATAAACTACTTGATGATATAACTAGTATGGGGCCAAGTATGATTTTTAGAAAAAATAAAAACTTGAAATCAATATTAGCTCCAAGCAAATTAAAGAAACCTGTATCCAAGACTAATTGGTTAGAAAGAAGATCAATTGGTTTCTTTAAATGCAATAGAGCAAATTGTATATCATGCAGCCACCATTATTCTTGCAATAAAGTGACTAAAAAGGTGATCTCGAGCTCAAATAATAAAGAAGTAGAGATCAATGCACTTGTGAATTGCAGAACTGACTTTGTCGTGTACCTACTCCAATGTGGGTGTGGCCTACAATATGTAGGTCGCACGACACGCCCCTATAAGAAACGCTTACTTGAGCATATTACGAATATAAACAATGGGGAAAAGTCACACAATTTATCTGCACATTACCTGTCCTTTCATAATCAAGATCCATCATGCCTTAAAGGTTCTATTATTGAATTTATTAAATTTGCTCCCAATGAAGATAGGGAGTTGACTTTAAGGAAACGAGAAACCTTTTGGATACATACCCTAGATACTAAAATACCAAAAGGTCTCAATAAAGATATTGATCTGGCTGCGTTTTTAGTATAAAGTATTTGTTTTATTTATATATTTTTAACTTATTATATTCTGTTCCCTATGTAGTTATGACAGTAACATTTTAGATTGAATATTTATTATTAACTATTAGTTTCAATCTTTTAAATATGTATAGTACTGTTGATTAATATTTGTATGTATATATTTGGACCGATGTATGTATGTGTATGTGTATATATATGTAGGTGTATATAATTTTGGTACATAGATTTATATGTTTTTATAGCTTTTAAGTCTCATTTATGTATCAACATATCCACTTTTTATTATCATGTATTACACTAGTTATTATCATTATATATATTTTTTATACCTATATTTTTATTTTTATTTATTGATATAATATTGTTTATATCAATAATAACATTTTAGGTAATATTGCTATTTTATTATATGGTATAGAGTAGGCACTTCATCTATTTAAGCTCTTTTTATTTATATATATTACTATCCAATTGTGCTATGTTCCTTATGATGCGGTATTGGTCCACCTTAAATGTGTGAATAGTACAGACGCTCGGGTCTCATGACATGGTCACATGACCCTGTTTAGACCAATCACGCAACAAGAAGTTTTATCCAATGAACCGCGAACTAGTGTAACCAATCCGTGAACGGCAATTTCGTCAGTGGTCACACGCCGCGGGTTTTTTAAATCACTCTTTATTTATATGTGTAAGTATCTCCGTACTTCTATCCCTCTGAGGAAGAAGGCAACTTCGAAACGCGTCAGGGACGCAGTACGGTACCATCTGAGTGAATATTATTTGCTGGGCTGGTGCATTATTTGATTCGCCATTTGATGTCTTATTACTGGGCTTTAACTTACCTCATATAGATTGAGGTCACTTAGTGTGAGTGGGCTGACATCTGAGGCTTATATATGTGTGTATGTTTTATCTAATAAAGGCGTACTTCACTATTGTTGGGCACTTTTGTCTGTCTCCTTTTCACATATCCTCTGAGACATCTGACTGGGTGGCGAAGATTCTGCACTCAACCCGGTTTCACAGCACATTGGATATATTGTTTCATTTACATCAGTGAACCAGCTTACGGATGACAACCTGCACTGATCCTGGAATAACATCTATACTCTGGTGATCACTTACCTCATACGGATTGAGGTTATCTGAAGTAAGTCCTTAGATATAGGGGGTGTTTTTTGCCCCACAACTCTGTATACCGCAGAAGAAAGGCGCAGAATATAAACTCTTTTCACCAGATATATATATATATATATATACACAGTATCTCAAAAAAGTGAGTACACCCCTCACATTTTTGTAAATATTTTATTATATCTTTTCATGTGACAACACTGAAGAAATTACACTTTGCTACAATGTAAAGTAGCGAGTGTACAGCCTGTATAACAGTGTAAATGTGCTGTCCCCTCAAAATAACTCAACACACAGCCAATAATGTCTAAACCGTTAGCAACAAAAGTGAGTACACCCCTAAGTGGAAATGTCCAAATTGGGCCCAATTAGCCATTTTCTTTCATGTAATTGGCAAGAGTCCATGAGCTAGTGACATATGGGATATACAATCCTACCAGGAGGGGCAAAGTTTCCCAAACCTCAAAATGCCTATAAATACACCCCTCACCACACCCACAATTCAGTTTTACAAACTTTGTCTCCTATGGAGGTGGTGAAGTAAGTTTGTGCTAAGATTTCTACGTTGATATGCGCTTCTCAGCATTGTTGAAGCCCGATTCCTCTTAGAGTATAGCGAATGTCAGAGGGACGTGAAGGGAGTATCACTTATTTGAATACAATGATTTCCCTAACGGGGGTCTATTTCATAGGTTCTCTGTTATCGGTCATAGAGATTCATCTCCTACCTCCCTTTTCAGATCGACGATATACTCTCAATTTACCATTACCTCTACTAATAACTGTTTTAGTACTGGTTTGGCTATCTGCTATATGTGGATGGGTGTCTTTTGGTAAGTATGTTTTCATTACTTAAGACACTCTCAGCTATGGTTTGGCACTTTATGCATTTATATAAAGTTCTAAATATATGTATTGTACTTGCCATGAGTCAGGTTCATGTATTTCCTTCTGCAGACTGTCAGTTTCATATTTGGGAATGTAAACATTTGAAGAAATGTATTTCTTACCTGGGGTTTAGTCTTTTTTTCAAATTGACTACTTCTTGCATTTGCGGGTATTAGGCCCGCGGGTGCGTCAAATGCTAAACTTTATTGCGTCATTTTTGCGCGAAAAAAGTACGTATATGACGCAACTTTGTAATTTCCGGCGTCATACGTGACGCCGAGACCTTTCACACGGCGGCGTCATTAGTGCTGCAAGTGTGTCATTTCCGGTCATTTTTGGCGCCAAAAAAGTTTACGTTACGTTGTGCGTCATACTTGGTGCCAAATTTTTTCATTATTTCAATACCCCATTGATGTTTGCCTCTTGCTTTCTCTTGTTAAGTGTATCCAGTGCACGGATCATCCATTACTTGTGGGATATTCTCCTTCCCAACAGGAAGTTGCAAGAGGATCACCCACAGCAGAGCTGCTATATAGCTCCTCCCCTCACTGCCATATCCAGTCATTCTCTTGCAACTCTCAACAAAGATGGAGGTCATAAGAGGACTGTGGTGTTTTATACTTAGTTTATTTCTTCAAACAAAAGTTTGTTATTTTTAAATGGTACCGGAGTGTACTGTTTATCTCAGGCAGTATTTAGAAGAATCTGCCTGCGTTTTCTATGATCTTAGCAGAAGTAACTAAGATCCTTTCTGTTCTCACATATTCTGAGGAGTGAGGTAACTTCAGAGGGGGAATGGCGTGCAGGTTTTCCTGCAATAAGGTATGTGCAGTTAATATTTTTCTAGGGATGGAATTTGCTAGAAAATGCTGCCGATACCGAAGTAATGTAAGTAAAGCCTTAAATGCAGTGATAGCGACTGTTATCAGGCTTATTAATAGAGATACATACTCTTATAAAAGTGTATTTTAAAACGTTTGCTGGCATGTTTAATCGTTTTTTATATATGTTTGGTGATAAAACTTATTGGGGCCTAGTTTTTTCCACATGGCTGGCTTGAATTTTGCCTAGAAACAGTTCCCTGAGGCTTTCCACTGTTGTAATATGAATGGGAGGGGCCTATTTTAGCCCTTTTTTGCGCAGCAATAATTACAGACAGACATCCAGCTTCTTCCTGCATGATCCAGGACTTCTCTGAAGGACTCAAAAGGCTTCAAAAGTCGTATTGAGGGAGGTAAAAAGCCACAGTAGAGCTGTGGCAGTTGTTGTGACTGTTTGAAAAACGTTTTTGTCATTTGTTATTCCGTTTTTGATATTAAGGGGTTAATCATCCATTTGCAAGTGGGTGCAATGCTCTGCTAACTTATTACATACACTGTAAAAATCCTGTTAGTGTAACTTCCTTTTTTCACTGTTATTTCAAATTTGGACAAAATTTGTGTTTCTTAAAGGCGCAGTAAAGTTTTTTATATTGCTTGTAAACTTGTTTTAAAGTGTTTTCCAAGCTTGCTAGTCTCATTGCTAGTCTGTATAAACATGTCTGACACAGAGGAACCTACTTGTTCATTATGTTTGAAAGCCATGGTGGAGCCCCATAGGAGAATGTGTACTAAATGTATTGATTTCACCTTAAACAGTAAAGATCAGTCTTTATCTATAACAGAATTATCACTAGAGGGTTCTGTCGAGGGGGAAGTTATGCCGACTAACTCTCCCCACGTGTCAGACCCTTCGCCTCCCGCTCAGGGGACGCACGCTAGTATGGTGCCAATTACATCAGGGACGCCCATAGCGATTACCTTGCAGGACAAGGCCGCAATCATGAATAATACCCTGTAAGAGGTATTATCTAGATTGCCTGAATTAAGAGGCAAGCGCGATAGCTCTGGGGTTAGGAGAGATACAGAGCGCGCAAATGCTGTAAGAGCCATGTCTGATACTGCGTCACAGTATGCAGAACATGAGGACTGAGAACTTCAGTCTGTGGGTGACATCTCTGACTCGGGGAAACCTGATTCAGAGATTTCTAATTTTAAATTTAAGCTTGAGAACCTCCGTGTATTGCTTGGGGAGGTATTAGCCGCTCTGAATGACTGTAACACAGTTGCAATTCCAGAGAAATTGTGTAGGCTGGATAGATACTATGCAGTGCCGGTGTGTACTGATGTTTTTCTTATACCTAAAAGGCTTACAGAAATTATTAGCAAGGAGTGGGATAGACCCGGTGTGCCCTTTTCCCCACCTCCTATATTTAGAAAAATGTTTCCAATAGACGCCACTACACGGGACTTATGGCAGACGGTCCCTAATGTGGAGGGAGCAGTTTCTACTTTAGCAAAGCGTACCACTATCCCGGTTGAGGACAGTTGTGCTTTTTCAGATCCAATGGATAAAAAATTGGAGGGTTACCTTAAGAAAATGTTTATTCAACAAGGTTTTATTTTACAGCCCCTTGCATGCATTGCGCCTGTCACTGCTGTGGCAGCATTCTGGTTTGAGTCCCTGGAAGAGGCCATCCATACAGCTCCATTGAATGAAATTATTGACAAGCTTAGAACGCTTAAGCTAGCTAACTCATTTGTTTCTGATGCCATTGTTCATTTGACTAAACTAACGGCTAAGAATTCCGGATTCGCCATCCAGGCGCGTAGGGCGCTATGGCTTAAATCCTGGTCAGCTGACGTGACTTCAAAGTCTAAATTACTCAACATTCCTTTCAAGGGGCAGACCTTGTTCGGGCCTGGCTTGAAGGAAATTATTGCTGACATTACTGGAGGCAAGGGTCATACCCTTCCTCAGGACAGGGCCAAATCAAAGGCCAAACAGTCTAATTTTCGTGCCTTTCGAAATTTCAAGGCAGGAGCAGCATCAACTTTCTCCGCTTCAAAACAAGAGGGAACTGTTGCTCATTCCAGACAGGCCTGGAAACCTAACCAGTCCTGGAACAAGGGCAAGCAGGCCAGAAAGCCTGCTGCTGCCCCCAAGACAGCATGAAGGAACGGCCCCCTATCCGGAAACGGATCTAGTGGGGGGCAGACTTTCTCTCTTCGCCCAGGCGTGGGCAAGAGATGTTCAGGATCCCTGGGCGTTGGAGATCATATCTCAGGTATATCTTCTGGACTTCAAAGCTTCTCCTCCACAAGGGAGATTTCATCTTTCAATGTTATCAGCAAACCAGATAAAGAAAGAGGCATTCCTAAGCTGTGTGCAAGATCTCCTAGTAATGGGAGTGATCCATCCAGTTCTGCGGACGGAACAAGGACAGGGGTTTTATTCAAATCTGTTTGTGGTTCCCAAGAAAGAGGGAACCTTCAGACCAATCTTGGATCTAAAGATCTTAAACAAATTCCTCAGAGTTCCATCATTCAAAATGGAAACTATTCGGACCATCCTACCTATGATCCAAGAGGGTCAGTACATGACCACAGTGGACTTAAAGGATGCCTACCTTCACATACCGATTCACAAAGATCATCATCGGTTCCTAAGGTTTGCCTTTCTAGACAGTCATTACCAATTTGTAGCTCTTCCCTTCAGGTTGGCCACAGCCCCAAGAATTTTTACAAAGGTTCTGGGCTCACTTCTGGCGGTTCTAAGACCACGAGGCATAGCGGTGGCTCCTTATCTAGACGACATCCTGATACAGGCGTCAAGCTTTCAAATTGCCAAGTCTCATACAGAGATAGTTCTGGCATTTCTGAGGTCGCATAGGTGGAAAGTGAACGTGGAAAAGAGTTCTCTATCCCCACTCACAAGAGTCTCCTTCCTAGGGACTCTTATAGATTCTGTAGAGATGAAAATTTACCTGACGGAGTCCAGGTTATCAAAACTTCTAAATGCTTGCCGTGTCCTTCATTCCATTCCACGCCCGTCAGTGGCTCAGTGCATGGAAGTAATCGGCTTAATGGTAGGGGCAATGGACATAGTGCCATTTGCGCGCCTGCATCTCAGACCGCTGCAATTATGCATGCTAAGTCAGTGGAATGGGGATTACTCAGATTTGTCCCCTCTACTAAATCTGGATCAAGAGACCAGAGATTCTCTTCTCTGGTGGCTATCTCGGGTCCATCTGTCCAAGGGTATGTCCTTTCGCAGGCCAGATTGGACGATTGTAACAACAGATGCCAGCTTTCTAGGTTGGGGTGCAGTCTGGAACTCCCTGAAGGCTCAGGGATCGTGGACTCAGGAGGAGAAACTCCTCCCAATAAATATTCTGGAGTTAAGAGCAATATTCAATGCTCTTCTAGCTTGGCCTCAGTTAGCAACCCTGAGGTTTATCAGATTTCAGTCGGACAACATCACGACTGTGGCTTACATCAACCATCAAGGGGGAACCAGGAGTTCCCTAGCGATGTTAGAAGTCTCAAAGATAATTTGCTGGGCAGAGTCTTACTCTTGCCACCTGTCAGCGATCCACATCCCAGGCGTAGAGAACTGGGAGGCGGATTTTCTAAGTCGTCAGACTTTTCATCCGGGGGAGTGGGAACTCCATCCGGAGGTGTTTGCTCAACTGGTCCATCGTTGGGGCAAACCAGAACTGGATCTCATGGCGTCTCGCCAGAACGCCAAGCTTCCTTGTTACGGATCCAGGTCCAGGGACCCGGGAGCGACGCTGATAGATGCTCTAGCAGCTCCTTGGTTCTTCATCCTGGCTTATGTGTTTCCACCTGTTTCCTCTGCTCCCTCGACTGATTGCCAAAATCAAACAGGAGAGAGCATCAGTGATTCTGATAGCGCCTGCGTGGCCACGCAGGACCTGGTATGCAGACCTAGTGGACATGTCATCTCTTCCACCATGGACTCTGCTTCTGAGGGAGGACCTTCTAATACAAGGTCCTTTCAATCATCCAAATCTAATTTCTCTGAGACTGTCTGCATGGAGATTGAACGCTTGATTCTATCAAGGCGTGGCTTCTCAGAGTCAGTCATTGATACCTTAATACAGGCACGAAAGCCTGTCACCAGGAAAATCTACCATAAGATATGGCGTAAATATCTTTATTGGTGTGAATCCAAGAGTTACTCATGGAGTAAGGTTAGGATTCCTAGGATATTGTCCTTTCTCCAAGAGGGTTTGGACAAGGGCTTATCAGCTAGTTCTTTAAAGGGACAGATCTCTGCTCTGGTTCCAGACGTCCAGGCATTTTGTCATGCTTTGGTTAGGATTAAGCCTGTGTTTAAAACTGTTGCTCCCCCGTGGAGCTTAAACTTGGTTCTTAAAGTTCTTCAGGGAGTTCCGTTTGAACCCTTTCATTCCATTGATATTAAACTTTTATCTTGGAAAGTTCTGTTTTTGATGGCTATTTCCTCGGCTCGAAGAGTCTCTGAGTTATCTGCCTTACAATGTGATTCTCCTTATCTGATCTTTCATTCAGACAAGGTAGTTCTGCGTACCAAACCTGGGTTTTTACCTAAGGTGGTTCCTAACAGGAATATCAATCAAGAGATTGTTGTTCCATCATTGTGTCCTAATCCTTCTTCAAAGAAGGAATGTTTTTTGCATAATCTGGACGTAGTCCGTGCCTTGAAGTTTTACTTACAGGCTACTAAAGATTTTCGTCAAACATCTGCCCTGTTTGTCGTTTACTCTGGACAGAGGAGAGGTCAAAAAGCTTCAGCAACCTCTCTCTCCTTTTGGCTTCGGAGCATAATGCGCTTAGCCTATGAGACTGCTGGACAGCAGCCCCCTGAAAGGATTACAGCTCATTCTACTAGAGCTGTGGCTTCCACCTGGGCCTTTAAAAATGAGGCCTCTGTTGAACAGATTTGCAAGGCTGCGACTTGGTCTTCGCTTCACACCTTTTCAAAATTTTACAAATTTGACACTTTTGCTTCTTCGGAGGCTGTTTTTGGGAGAAAGGTTCTACAGGCAGTGGTTCCTTCCGTTTAAGTTCCTGCCTTGTCCCTCCCATCATCCGTGTACTTTAGCTTTGGTATTGGTATCCCACAAGTAATGGATGATCCGTGGACTGGATACACTTAACAAGAGAAAACATAATTTATGCTTACCTGATAAATTTATTTCTCTTGTAGTGTATCCAGTCCACGGCCCGCCCTGTCCTTTTAAGGCAGGTCTAAATTTTAATTAAACTACAGTCACCACTGCACCCTATGGTTTCTCCTTTCTCGTCTTGTTTCAGTCGAATGACTGGATATGGCAGTGAGGGGAGGAGCTATATAGCAGCTCTGCTGTGGGTGATCCTCTTGCAACTTCCTGTTGGGAAGGAGAATATCCCACAAGTAATGGATGATCCGTGGACTGGATACACTACAAGAGAAATACATTTATCAGGTAAGCATAACTTATGTTTTTTCTCTCAAGCATCCCTGTAAATCCAGTAAAAGCTCAGGCTTTTCTGAAATGTGTTTCAGACCTGGAGTCTTCAGGGGTAATCATGCCAGTTCCTCCTCAGGAACAAGGTTTGGAGTTTTATTCAAACCTATTCATTGTACCAAAGAAAGAAAATTTATTCAGACCAGTTCTGGATCTAAAAATTTTTAATCGTTATGTAAGAGTACCAACTTTCAAGATGGTGACTATAAGGACTATTCTGCCTTTTGTTCTGGAAGGACATTATATGTCCACAATAGACTTGCAGGATGCATACCTTCATATTCCAAATCATCCAGAACACTTTCAGTTTTTGAGATTCTCTTTTCTAGACGAGCATTACCAATTTGTTGCTCTTCCATTTGGCCTAGCAACAGCTCCAAGAATCTTTTCAAAGGTTCTGGGTGCCCTACTATCTGTAATCAGAGAACACAGGGTATTGCGGTGTTTCCTTATTTGGACGATATCTTGGTACTAGCTCAGTCTTTACGTTCTGCAGAATCTCACACAAATCAACTAGTGTTGTTTCTTCGGAAACATGGTTGGAGGATCAATTTACCAAAAAGTTTCTTGATTCCTCAGACAAGGGTCACCTTTTTAGGCTTCCAGATAGATTCAGTGTCCATGACTCTGTCTCTAACAGACAAGAGACGTTTAAAATTGGTTGCAGCATGCCGGCACCTTCAGTTTCAATCATTCCCTTCAGTGGCTATGTGCATAGAAGTTTTAGGTCTCATGACTGCAGCATCGGACACAATCCCCTTTGCTCGTTTTCACATGAGACCTCTACAGCTTTGTATGCTGAATCAATGGTGCAGGGATTATACAAAGATATCACAATTAATATCCTTGAATCCCAATGTACGACACTCTCTGACATGGTGGATAGATCACCTTTGTTTAGTTCAAGGGGCTTCTTTTGTTCGGCCAACCTGGACTGTGATCACACAGATGCGAGTCTTTCAGGTTGGGGAGCTGTTTGGGGATCTCTGACAGCACAAGAGGTTTGGAAATCTCAAGAGGCGAGATTACCAATAAATATTTTAGAACTCTGTGCAATTTTCAGGGCTCTTCAGTTCTGGCCTCTGCTAAAGAGAGTACCATTCATTTTTTTTCAGACAGACAATATCACAACTGTGGTTTATGTCAATCATCAGGGTGGGACTCACAGTCCCCAAGCTATGAAAGAAGGAGAGGAGTCAGCAAGGCCTATGATGAAAGGTACACCTTTCCTGCTGTGAAACAAGGAGGTGGATCGCTGATGTTTTGGGGATGTGTGAACTACAAAAGCACAGGAACTATGGTCAGAATTGATGGCAAGATCACTGCAGTATGTTATCAAAAAATACTGTAGGAAAATTTGCATTCATCAGCCCGGAAGCTGCGCATGGGGAGTACTTGGACATTCCAACATGACAATGATCCTAAACACAAGGCCAAGTCAACCTGTCATTAGCTGCAGCAGAATAAAGTGATGGTTCTGGAGTGGCCATCTCAGTCTCCTGACCTCAATATCATTGAGCCACTCTGGGGAGATCTCAAATGTGCAGTTCATGCAAGACAGCCCAGCCCAAGAATTTACAGGAACTGGAGGATTTTTGCCAGGAAGAATGGGCAGCTTTACCATCTGAGAAGATAAAGAGCCTCATCCACAAATACCACAAAAGACTTCAAGCTGTCATTGATGTTAAAGGGGGCAATATACAGTATTAAGAACTGGGGTATGTAAACGTTTCACCAGGGTCATTTGGGTAAACACAGTTGATTGATAAAAAAATGGCTTCAGCCAAACACTAACCATGAGTAAATGAAAAGTTTTTGTGTTATCATTCATATTCTCTAAAAAATGGTGAAGAAATCATAAATTCTGCCAGGGAATGTAAACTTATGAGCACAACTGTATGTGTGTGTTTGTGTATGTGTACATACACACACTTTGTACTCTTGAAATTGTAAGAACAAAGTGTACCAGAAAGAAAGTGAGTGTACATATTTTTGCACGTGATTTCTGTGAATTATTAGACGGATCTATCCTTGGTTTATTCCCAAATTGAGTATGTCATGTGCTGGTTTAGTTTAGATGCCAAATGTCTGCTTTGAAAACTTCTATGTACTTAGCTTGAGGCTACTGTAGTGCAGACATCTCTTTGTTAAAGACACTGGGCTAACTTTGTAGAGTAAATAAGTTAGCAATTTTTTGACGGCTTATACTTTCATATTTTGCATAATAATATGTGAATTAAGTATAGTTCTCATACAGTATTGTTCTCTTCATATATACATATCTATATTAGTGATGCCCAACTTTCTACAACATGGGAGCCAAAGAACAGTATTTTAAGGGCCGCATATAATCTTATAGTTATTAATCACACAAAGATTATATCATTCTTTTAAATGTGCAGTGGCGTAGGGCCAGATATAAGGTAAGGATTCAGGGTACTCTCTATCTGCTGTTTTCTCCTCCAGAGATCCATCTTGTTTGCCCATCCACAATAAGTCCCCAAAGCACACAGTTTAATTTCTGTGTTTTCTGGTGCCCACAAAAACTATGGTACACATTAGTGGTTCTGTTTTCTTCCCTGGGCTTCACAAATTAGTGCAGGTGGTGCCTGTAGCCCATAAGCAGCCAGTTTGACTACCCCTGACTTAAATTATCACTGAAAGAATAATGTATACATGTGATACATCTATTACAAAAATGTTATAGTGAGGTGTATTCAGGGAAGGGGTAGGAGCATCAAAGCATTACTCTTTCAGACATCATGAGTCGAATTAAGTAGTACATTTCTTAATCTGAGAAAAATAGAGAGCAATCCCATTTAGGCAGTTTTGAATTAAGATGTGAGAGGGCTAGAATGTTGCAGCCATTTTAAATGCATGATTTTTTTTTTAATTAAACACAGGTATACATTCAAGGTACATCAGCACAATAAATCAGTGCAGCTGAATCAATTTATACAAATGGTTGTAAAATCAGAAGAGCTAACAAATATGCATGAAATAGAGACAGTATATAGGTTTTACAATCCCTTACAATCATCAGTCCATCAAGTTGTGTGTTTCTTAAAGAATATACTCATGTTCCCTAATTATAATATTTAAGTTTTTGGTGTTTATTATTTTTTTTTTTTTTTACAGAACAAAGAAAATATTAATACAACCTTACTTACAACACAGGTTACATAAGCAAGCTCAACTAAAGCTTTGCATCATAATTAGCCAAAGTGTAAAATCCTGTGGGAGGTATTGCTAAAGTTGGTGCCATTTTTATTAAGCTACAAGCTTATCCAGTATACGTTAAGTTAACAGGAGACTAATGCATTCCAACTAATATTAGATACGATGTTCCAGCATATACACATGCAAACGAACAGGGATATATATATATATATATATATATATATATATATAGATAGATAGATAGATAGATATATACTGTATATATTTTAACTTGTATTGCCTTAGTATATATTCTGTCGAGAAATTCTTAATGGTACTTCATTGAAGTCATCAAGGGATGGAAACAGCATGAAAAGCAGCCAAATTCATTTTACAGCAGGCAATTGCTGCCATATTTAGTATCTTATCCCACTATGGTCTTCAATCTGCCAAACTCACCGGCTAAACCTGAGTGTCGTATCCAGAACCATTGACAAACAAGTAGACCCGTTTCAGGGAGGGCCTTTGCTAGTAGTAGAAGCTCCTGGTGAATTTTCATCACATGTTGCAAACTACAGTTCTCCTGTACATCACCCATCATACCCCCTTTCCCTGGCAAATCCAATAGTTGGATCCAGGCAGGGTGGATAAAAGTCAGTCTATTGGCACGCTTCAAATAAAGATTATATAAGCAATGAAAACATATGATTGTGTACATGTATGTAGAATACTTTTTTTTCACATTGTAATGTTTTCCCAATGATCAATTACATGTACTAGAGTGTATTGAATTGTTTACAGATAGCTCCTTTACCTTTATTTTTGTCATTTGAAAGAAGTTTAATTTTTTTTTTCTTTCATGTAATTAGCAAGAGTCCATGAGCTAGTGACGTATGGGATATACATTCCTACCAGGAGGGGCAAAGTTTCCCAAACCTCAAAATGCCTATAAATACACCCCTCACCACACCCACAATTCAGTTTTACAAACTTTGCCTCCTATGGAGGTGGTGAAGTAAGTTTGTGCTAGATTCTACGTTGATATGCGCTCCGCAGCAAGTTGGAGCCCGGTTTTCCTCTCAGCGTGCAGTGAATGTCAGAGGGATGTGAGGAGAGTATTGCCTATTTGAATGCAGTGATCTCCTTCTACGGGGTCTATTTCATAGGTTCTCTGTTATCGGTCGTAGAGATTCATCTCTTACCTCCCTTTTCAGATCGACGATATACTCTTATTTATATACCATTACCTCTACTGATTCTCGTTTCAGTACTGGTTTGGCTTTCTACAAACATGTAGATGAGTGTCCTGGGGTAAGTAAATCTTATTTTCTGTGACACTCTAAGCTATGGTTGGGCACTTTGTTTATAAAGTTCTAAATATATGTATTCAAACATTTATTTGCCTTGACTCAGAATGTTCAACATTCCTTATTTTCAGACAGTCAGTTTCATATTTGGGATAAGGCATTTGAATTAATCATTTTTTCTTACCTTCAAAAATTTGACTCTTTTTTTCCCTGTGGGCTGTTAGGCTCGCGGGGGCTGAAAATGCTTCATTTTATTGCGTCATTTTTTGGCGCGGACTTTTTTGGCGCAAAAAATCTTTTCCGTTTCCGGCGTCATACGTGTCGCCGGAAGTTGCGTCATTTTTTGACGTTATTTTGCGCCAAAAATATCGGCGTTCCGGAAGTGGCGTCATTTTTGGCGCCAAAAATATGGGCATCGCTTTTTGTCTCCACATTATTTAAGTCTCATTTTTCATTGCTTCTGGTTGCTAGAAGCTTGTTCTTTGGCATTTTTTCCCATTCCTGAAACTGTCCTTTAAGGAATTTGATCAATTTTGCTTTATATGTTGTTTTTTCTCTTACATATTGCAAGATGTCTCACGTTGCATCTGAGTCAGAAGATACTTCAGGAAAATCGCTGCCTAGTGCTGGACCTACCAAAGCTAAGTGTATCTGCTGTAAACTTTTGGTAGCTATTCCTCCGGCTGTTGTTTGTATTAATTGTCATGACAAACTTGTTAATGCAGATAATATTTCCTTTAGTAAAGTACCATTGCCTGTTGTAGTTCCTTCAACATCTAAGGTGCAGAATGTTCCTGATAACATAAGAGATTTTGTTTCTGAATCCATCAAGAAGGCTATGTCTGTTATTTCTCCTTCTAGTAAACATAAAAAATCTTTTAAAACTTCTCTCCCTACAGATGAATTTTTAAATGAACATCATCATTCTGATTCTGATGATTCTTCTGGTTCAGAGGATTCTGTCTCAGAGATTGATGCTGATAAATCTTCATATTTATTTAAAATGGAATTTATTCGTTCTTTACTTAAAGAAGTACTAATTGCTTTAGAAATAGCGGATTCTGGTCCTCTTGATACTAATTCTAAACGTTTAGATAAGGTATTTAAATCTCCTGTGGTTATTCCAGAAGTTTTTCCTGTTCCTAATGCTATTTCTGAAGTAATTTCCAAAGAATGGGATAAATTGGGTGATTCATTTACTCCTTCTAAACGTTTTAAGCGATTATATCCTGTGCCGTCTGACAGATTAGAATTTTGGGACAAAATCCCTAGAGTTGATGGGGCTATTTCTACCCTTGCTAAACGTACTACTATTCCTACGTCAGATGGTACTTCATTTAAGGATCCTTTAGATAGGAAAATTGAATCCTTTCTAAGAAAAGCTTATCTGTGTTCAGGTAATCTTCTTAGACCTGCTATATCATTGGCTGATGTTGCTGCAGCTTCAACTTTTTGGTTGGAAACTTTAGCGCAACAAGTATCAGATCATGATTCTCATAATATTATTCTTCTTCAGCATGCTAATAATTTTATCTGTGATGCCATTTTTGATATTATTAGAGTTGATGTCAGGTTTATGTCTCTAGCTATTTTAGCTAGAAGAGCTTTATGGCTTAAGACTTGGAATGCTGATATGGCTTCTAAATCAACTCTACTTTCCATTTCTTTCCAGGGTAACAAATTATTTGGTTCTCAGTTGGATTCTATTATCTCAACTGTTACTGGTGGGAAAGGAACTTTTTTACCACAGGATAAAAAATCTAAGGGTAAAAACAGGGCTAATAATCGTTTTCGTTCCTTTCGTTTCAACAAAGAACAAAAGCCTGATCCTTCATCCTCAGGAGCAGTTTCAGTTTGGAAACCATCTCCAGTCTGGAATAAATCCAAGCCTGCTAGAAAGGCAAAGCCTGCTTCTAAGTCCACATGAAGGTGCGGCCCTCATTCCAGCTCAGCTGGTAGGGGGCAGGTTACGTTTTTTCAAAGAAATTTGGTTCAATTCTGTTCACAATCTTTGGATTCAGAATATTGTTTCAGAAGGGTACAGAATTGGTTTCAAGATGAGACCTCCTGCAAAGAGATTTTTTCTTTCCCGTGTCCCAGTAAATCCAGTGAAAGCTCAAGCATTTCTGAATTGTGTTTCAGATCTAGAGTTGGCTGGAGTAATTATGCCAGTTCCAGTTCCGGAACAGGGGATGGGGTTTTATTCAAATCTCTTCATTGTACCAAAGAAGGAGAATTCCTTCAGACCAGTTCTGGATCTAAAAATATTGAATCGTTGTGTAAGGATACCTACGTTCAAAATGGTAACTGTAAGGACTATCTTGCCTTTTGTTCAGCAAGGGCATTATATGTCCACGATAGATTTACAGGATGCATATCTGCATATTCCGATTCATCCAGATCATTATCAGTTCCTGAGATTCTCTTTTCTGGACAAGCATTACCAGTTTGTGGCTCTGCCGTTTGGCCTAGCTACCGCTCCAAGAATTTTTACAAAGGTTCTCGGTGCCCTTCTGTCTGTAATCAGAGAACAGGGTATTGTGGTATTTCCTTATTTGGACGATATCTTGGTACTTGCTCAGTCTTTACATTTAGCAGAATCTCATACGAATCGACTTGTGTTGTTTCTTCAAGATCATGGTTGGAGGATCAATTTACCAAAAAGTTCATTGATTCCTCAGACAAGGGTGACCTTTCTGGGTTTCCAGATAGATTCAGTGTCCATGACTCTGTCTTTAACAGACAAGAGACGTCTAAAATTGATTTCAGCTTGTCGAAACCTTCAGTCACAATCATTCCCTTCGGTAGCCTTATGCATGGAAATTCTAGGTCTTATGACTGCTGCATTGGACGCGATCCCCTTTGCTCGTTTTCAAATGCGACCTCTACAGCTCTATATGCTGAATCAATGGTGCAAGGATTACACAAAGATATCTCAAATAATATCTTTAAAACCGATTGTACGACACTCTCTAACGTGGTGGACAGATCACCATCGTTTAATTCAGGGGGCTTCTTTTGTGCTTCCGACCTGGACTGTAATTTCAACAGATGCAAGTCTCACGGGTTGGGGAGCTGTGTGGGGATCTCTGACGGCACAAGGAGTTTGGGAATCTCAGGAGGTGAGATTACCGATCAATATTTTGGAACTCCGTGCAATTTTCAGAGCTCTTCAGTCTTGGCCTCTTCTGAAGAGAGAATCGTTCATTTGTTTTCAGACAGACAATGTCACAACTGTGGCATACATCAATCATCAAGGAGGGACTCACAGTCCTCTGGCTATGAAAGAAGTATCTCGAATTCTGGTTTGGGCGGAATCCAGCTCCTGTCTAATCTCTGCGGTTCATATCCCAGGTATAGACAATTGGGAAGCGGATTATCTCAGTCGCCAAACGTTGCATCCGGGCGAATGGTCTCTTCACCCAGAGGTATTTCTTCAGATTGTTCAAATGTGGGAACTTCCAGAAATAGATCTGATGGCGTCTCATCTAAACAAGAAACTTCCCAGGTATCTGTCCAGATCCCGGGATCCTCAGGTGGAGGCAGTGGATGCATTATCACTTCCTTGGAAGTATCATCCTGCCTATATCTTTCCGCCTCTAGTTCTTCTTCCAAGAGTAATCTCCAAGATTCTGAAGGAATGCTCGTTTGTTCTGCTGGTAGCTCCGGCATGGCCTCACAGGTTTTGGTATGCGGATCTGGTCCGGATGGCCTCTTGCCAACCGTGGACTCTTCCGTTAAGACCAGACCTTCTTTCGCAAGGTCCTTTTTTCCATCAGGATCTGAAATCCTTAAATTTAAAGGTATGGAGATTGAACGCTTGATTCTTGGTCAAAGAGGTTTCTCTGACTCTGTGATTAATACTATGTTACAGGCGCGTAAATCTGTATCTAGAGAGATATATTATGGAGTCTGGAAGACTTATATTTCTTGGTGTCTTTCTCATCATTTTTCTTGGCATTCTTTTAGAATACCGAGAATTTTACAGTTTCTTCAGGATGGTTTAGATAAGGGTTTGTCCGCAAGTTCCTTGAAAGGTCAAATCTCTGCTCTTTCTGTTCTTTTTCACAGAAAGATTGCTATTCTTCCTGATATTCATTGTTTTGTACAAGCTTTGGTTCGTATAAAACCTGTCATTAAGTCAATTTCTCCTCCTTGGAGTTTGAATTTGGTTCTAGGGGCTCTTCAAGCTCCTCCGTTTGAACCTATGCATTCATTGGACATTAAATTACTTTCTTGGAAAGTTTTGTTCCTTTTGGCAATCTCTTCTGCCAGAAGAGTTTCTGAATTATCTGCTCTTTCTTGTGAGTCTCCTTTTCTGATTTTTCATCAGGATAAGGCAGTGTTGCGAACTTCTTTTGATTTTTTACCTAAAGTTGTGAATTCCAACAACTTTAGTAGAGAAATTGTGGCTCCTTCATTATGTCCTAATCCTAAGAATTCTAAGGAGAAATCGTTGCATTCTTTGGATGTTGTTAGAGCTTTGAAATATTATGTTGAAGCTACTAAGTCTTTCCGTAAGACTTCTAGTCTATTTGTTATCTTTTCCGGTTCTAGAAAAGGCCAGAAAGCTTCTGCCATTTCTTTGGCATCTTGGTTGAAATCTTTAATTCATCTTGCCTATGTTGAGTCAGGTAAAACTCCGCCTCAAAGGATTACAGCTCATTCTACTAGGTCAGTTTCTACTTCCTGGGCGTTTAGGAATGAAGCTTCGATTGATCAGATTTGCAAAGCAGCAACTTGGTCCTCTTTGCATACTTTTACTAAATTCTACCATTTTGATGTATTTTCTTCTTCTGACGCAGTTTTTGGTAGAAAAGTACTTCAGGCAGCGGTTTCAGTTTGAATCTTCTGCTTATGTTTTTCATTAAACTTTATTTTGGGTGTGGATTATTTTCAGCAGGAACTGGCTGTTTTTATTTTATCCCTCCCTCTCTAGTGACTCTTGTGTGGAAAGATCCACATCTTGGGTAATCATTATCCCATACGTCACTAGCTCATGGACTCTTGCTAATTACATGAAAGAAAACATAATTTATGTAAGAACTTACCTGATAAATTAATTTCTTTCATATTAGCAAGAGTCCATGAGGCCCGCCCTTTTTTTGGTGGTGGTCATGTTTTTTGTATAAAGCACAATTATTCCAATTCCTTATTTTATATGCTTTTGCACTTTTTTATCACCCCACTTCTTGGCTAGTCGTTAAACTGAATTGTGGGTGTGGTGAGGGGTGTATTTATAGGCATTTTGAGGTTTGGGAAACTTTGCCCCTCCTGGTAGGAATGTATATCCCATACGTCACTAGCTCATGGACTCTTGCTAATATGAAAGAAATGAATTTATCAGGTAAGTTCTTAAATTATAAATTATATAAATTATGTTTTTTTGTTCTTTTAGTGTAATTGCAACCCTATTATGTATTGAATAAGACTGCTGTCAAAAAAAGCCAAGTGTGTGTGATTCTTTATCATTGTATATAAATTGTGACATAAAAATCTTAATTTGCAAATACATTGTGTTTTTTTTTTTAATTTCAAATGCTAGTTTCCATTTTACTATAGGACTTGTGATGTCACAGCAGTCATTTTAGTAGTTTGGCTTGGAACAAATTTTTTTTTTATTGCTTTCAATTAAATGCAGAGAAATGGCTGACAAAATCAATATTCCTTAGTACATTTTTTTTTATAAAACAAGGCAGAATAAGCACTTTAGGCATGTTAAAGCATGCTGTATTTAAACATATTCTGAAAAAAGACCACATGCTACAGTGAGTTTTTTCTCTTACATGGTGTTTCCAGTCCACGGATTCATCCTTACTTGTGGGATATTCTCAATCCCTACAGGAAGTGGCAAAGAGAGCACACAGCAGATCTGTCCATATAGCTCCCCTCAGGCTCCGCCCCCCCCCAGTCATTCTCTTTGCCGCTCTAACAAGTAGCATCTCCACGGGAGGGTAAAGAGTTTGTGGTGTTAGATTTGTAGTTTTTATTTCTTCAATCAAGAGTTTGTTATTTTAAAATAGTGCCGGTTTGTACTATTTACTCTGATTTTTGTACTATTTACTCTGAGGCAGAAAGTGATGAAGATTTCTGCTGAGAGGAAAAAGATTTTAGCATGTTGTAACTAAAATCCATTGCTGTTCCCACACAGGACTGTTGAGTACCGGAGAACTTCAGTTGGGGGGAACAGTTTGCAGGCTTAACTGCTTCAGGTATGCTCAGTCATTTTTTTCTAACAAGACCTGGTAATGCTAGAAGACTGACAGAAATCCCCATAGGGGAAGGTAAGCCATTTTCTGAGACTCAGTATAGAAGGATGGCTTAGGTTAAGGGCTTAAATACTGGTGGACACTGTTATGGGCTAAATCGTTTACTTTATTAGCATAATCTCATATTTGATCAAGTGTTTGAGACGTTTGGAACACTTTTTGGGGTTTTAATACGCCTGGCATATTGTAAGACACCTAATCTGTCTCAGGAAGGCCCCATAACTCAGGAATGAAGAGGGAGGGGGCCTCATTTTCGCGCCTCAGTTGCGCAGTTGTTTTACAAGACAGCTTCATGCAGCTTCACGTGTAGAGTCCAGAGACTGCAGGGAGGACTCCAGGGAGGCTTATTTTCGTCTACAAATAATCCCTAAGGAAGGTAAAGCCACAGCAGAGACTGTGGCAACGTGCTGTAGTGTTTTAAACCGGTAGCCTGCTGCATTTAGCTCCGGTTTGGGCAATAAGGAGTTAATTGATTTGAAAATTTGTGTGCAATCATTTCAAAGCATTAGGATCATGCGGTGAAAATTTCATCAAGATCGGATGTTTTTTGGTGATTTGGTAAAAAAGTGTGTGCTTTTTATTATTTAAAGACACAGTAACGTTTTTTCAAAAAGTGTTTTTTATTGTATTGTAGTGCTGTCTAAGTCTGTCAAACATGTCTGAGCCTTCAGATAGACCTTGTTCTTCGTGTTTAAAAGCCATGGCGGTACCCCCATTGCATTTGTGTTTAAAGTGTGCTAAAGTATCTAAGCATTTTAAAGACCATGCAGTGACACTTAAAAATGTAGCCCAAGATGATTCTTTAACAGAAGGTAATGAGGATAGTCCTTTTTCCTCTCCCCATGTGTCGACACCAGTTACGCCCGCGCAAGCGATGCCTAGTACCTCTAGCGCATTGGCCCCTATTACTTTGCAACAATTAGCAGTAGTAATGGATAATTCCCTTGCAGCATTTTTATCCAAACTGCCAGTTTTTCCAAGAATGCGCGATAGCTCAGTTTTAAATACAGAGGATGAGCAATCAGAAGCTTTGGATAATTTATCTGTAGTACCCTCACAACACTCTGAAGTGCCAGTGAGGGATGGTCTGTCTGAGGGAGAAATTTCTGACACAGGAAAAGTTTCTCAGCGGGCAGAGCCAGATTCCTTAGCGTTTAAATTTAAGCTGCTTAAGGAGGTTTTAGCTACGCTGGATGATTGTGACCCCATGGTGGTCCCAGAAAAATTGTGTAAAATGGACAGGTTTTTAGAGGTCCCTGTACACACTGAGGCGTTTCCGATCCCAAAGAGGGTGGCGGATATTGTTACTAGGGAGTGGGAGAGACCAGGTGTGCCCTTTGTCCCCCCCCTATCTTTAAGAAAATGTTCCCCATAAACGACCCCAGGCGGGACGCGTGGCAGACGGTCCCTAAGGTAGAGGGAGCTGTTTCAACGCTTGCTAAGCGTACAACTATACCAATAGAGGACAGTTGTGCTTTCAAAGATCCTATGGATAAAAAACTGGAAGGTTTGCTGAAGAAAATGTTTGTTCAGCAAGGTTTCATGCTCCAGCCAATTGCCTGCATTATTCCTGTAACTACTGCAGCAGCTTTTTGGTTTGAGGCGCTGGAGGAGTCGCTCCAGAGGGAGACTTCATATGACAAAGTCATGGATACAATTCACGCTTTAAAGCTGGCTAATTCTTTTATCACTGATGCCGCTTTCCAATTAGCTAAGTTAGCGGCGAAAAATTCAGGTTTTGCCATTATGGCGCGAAGAGCGCTCTGGCTCAAATCTTGGTCGGCAGACGTGTCGTCCAAAACAAAATTACTAAACATTCCTTTCAAGGGAAAGACCCTTTTTGGTCCTGAGTTGAAAGAAATTATCGCGGATATCACTGGCGGGAAGGGCCATGCCCTCCCGCAGGATAGACTATTCAAGGCCAAAAACAAGGCTAATTTTCACTCCTTTCGCAACTTCAGGAGCGGACCTGCTTCAACCTCTGCTGCCGCTAAGCAAGAGGGTAATGCTTCCCAGCCTAAAGCAACCTGGAAACCATTGCAGGGCTGGAATAAGGGTAAACAGGCCATGAAGCCTGCGCCTGCTGCCAAGACAGCATGAAGGGGTAGCCCCCGATCCGGGACCGGATCTAGTAGGGGGCAGACTTTCTCTCTTTGCTCAGGCTTGGGCAAGAGACGTTCCAGATCCCTGGGCATTAGAAATCGTTGCTCAGTGGTATCTTCTAGAATTCAAGGACTCTCCCCCAAGGGGAAGGTTCCACATTTCTCGTTTGTCTTCAGACCAAACAAAGAAACATGCGTTCTTACGCTGTGTCGAAGATCTTCTAAAGATGGGAGTGATACACCCAGTTCCAATTGCAGAACAAGGGCTGGGATTTTACTCAAACCTGTTTTTAGTTCCCAAAAAGGAAGGAACTTTCAGGCCAATCCTGGATCTAAAGATTCTAAACAAATTCCTCAGAGTTCCATCTTTCAAAATGGAAACTATTTGGACAATCTTGCCGATGATCCAGGAAGGTCAATATATGACTACCGTGGATCTAAAGGATGCGTACCTACATATTCCTATCCACAAAGATCATCATCAGTTCCTAAGGTTCGCCTTTCTGAACACGCATTACCAGTTCGTGGCCCTTCCTTTCGGGTTGGCCACCGCTCCCAGAATTTTCACAAAGGTGCTAGGGTCCCTTCTAGCGGTACTAAGACCGCAGGGCATTGCAGTAGTACCTTACCTAGACGACATCTTAATACAGGCGTCTTCTTTTCACAGAGCAAGGGCTCATACGGACATTGTTCTGGCCTTTCTAAGGTCTCACGGGTGGAAGGTGAACGTAGAAAAAAGTTCTCTGTCCCCGCTCACAAGGGTTCCTTCCTGGGAACACTAATAGACTCGGTAGAAATGAAAATCTTTCTGACAGAAGTCAGGAAGTCAAAACTTTTGAATACTTGCCGAGTTCTTCATTCCATTCCTCGGCCTTCTGTGGCTCAGTGCATGGAGGTAATCGGTCTAATGGTTTCGGCAATGGACATAGTCCCTTTTACCCGAATTCATCTAAGACCACTGCAACTGTGCATGCTCAAACAGTGGAATGGGGATTATGCAGATTTGTCTCCTCAAATCCAAATGGACCAGAAAACCAGAGACTCTCTTCTCTGGTGGTTGTCTCAGGATCACCTGTCTCAGGGAATGAGTTTCTGCAGAGCGGAGTGGATCATTGTCACGACCGATGCCAGTCTGTTAGGCTGGGGTGCGATCTGGGACTCCCTGAAAGCTCAGGGTCTATGGTCTTGGGAAGAATCTCTTCTCCCGATAAACATTTTGGAACTGAGATCGATATTCAATACGCTCCAGGCCTGGCCTCAACTAGCGGAGGCCAAATTCATCAAATTTCAGTCGGACAACATCACGACTGTAGCGTACATCAATCATCAGGGAGGAACAGAGAGTTCCCTGGCGATGAAGGAAGTAACCAAGATCATCAAATGGGCGGAGGATCACTCCTGCCATCTATCTGCAATTCACATCCCAGGAGTAGACAACTGGGAGGCAGATTATCTGAGTCGTCAGACTTTCCATCCGGGGGAGTGGGAACTCCACCCGGAGGTCTTTGCTCAGCTAACCCAGCTATGGGGCATTCCAGAATTGGATCTGATGGCGTCCTGTCAGAACTCCAAACTTTCCCTTTACGGATCCAGGTCCAGGGATCCCAAGGCGGCATTGATAGATGCCTTAGTAGCTCCTTGGTCATTCAGTCTAGCTTATGTCTTTCCACCGTTTCCTCTTCTCCCTCGGCTAGTATCCAGAATCAAACAGGAGAAGGCTTCGGTAATTCTGATAGCACCTGCGTGGCCACGCAGGACTTGGTATGCAGACCTAGTGGACATGTCATCGGCTCCACCATGGACACTGCCTTCGAGGCAGGATCTTCTAATTCAAGGTCCATTCAAGCATCCAAATCTAGTTTCTCTGCAACTGACTGCTTGGAGATTGAATGCTTAATTCTAGCTAAGCGTGGGTTCTCTGAATCAGTTATAGATACTCTGATCCAGGCTAGAAAGCCTGTCACCAGGAAAATTTACCATAAGATATGGCGGAAATATCTTTGTTGGTGCGAATCCAAAGGTTACTCGTGGAGTAAGGTTAGGATTCCAAGGATATTGTCTTTTCTCCAAGAAGGATTGGAGAAAGGTTTGTCAGCTAGTTCCTTAAAGGGACAGATATCTGCTCTGTCTATCCTGTTACACAAGCGTCTGGCAGCTGTACCAGACGTTCAGGCGTTTGCACAGGCCCTAGTTAGAATCAAGCCTGTCTACAGACCTGTGGCTCCTCCATGGAGTCTAAATTTAGTTCTTTCAGTTCTTCAAGGGGTTCCGTTTGAACCTTTGCATTCCATAGATATTAAGTTATTATCTTGGAAAGTTTTGTTTTTGGTAGCTATTTCTTCTGCTCGAAGAGTTTCTGAATTGTCTGCTTTGCAGTGTAATTCACCCTATCTGGTGTTCCATACAGATAAGGTTGTTTTGCGTACCAAACCTGGTTTCCTTCCAATAGTGGTTTTTAATAAGAATATTAACCAGGAAATCATTGTTCCTTCTCTGTGCCCTAATGCAGTTTCTAGGAAGGAACGACTGTTACACAATCTTGATGTGGTTCGTGCTTTAAAATTCTATTTAAAAGCACCTAAAGATTTCAGACAAACATCATCCTTGTTTGTTGTCTATTCTGGTAAGAGGAGAGGTCAGAAAGCGACTGCTACCTCTCTTTCCTTCTGGCTGAAAAGCATCATCTGATTGGCTTATGAGACTGCTGGACAGCAGCCTCTTGAACGAATTACAGCTCATTCCACTAGAGCTGTGGCTTCCACATGGGCTTTCAAGAATGAGGCTTCTGTTGTACAGATTTGTAAGGCAGCGACTTGGTCTTCACTGCATACATTTGCCAAATTTTACAAATTCGATACTTTTGCTTCTTCGGAGGCTATTTTTGGGAGAAAGGTTTTGCAAGCAGTGGTGCCTTCCGTTTAGGTTACCTGACTTGTTCCCTCCCTTCATCCGTGTCCTAAAGCTTTGGTATTGGTATCCCACAAGTAAGGATGAATCCGTGGACTGGATACACCATGTAAGAGAAAACAGAATTTATGCTTACCTGATAAATTACTTTCTCTTACGGTGTATCCAGTCCATGGCCCACCCTGGCAATTAAGTCAGGTTCAAATTTATTTTAGTAAAACTACAGTCACCACTGCACCCTATAGTTTCTCCTTTTTCTCCTAACCGTCGGTCGAATGACTGGGGGGGGGGGGGGGCTGAGGGGAGCTATATGGACAGCTCTGCTGTGTGCTCTCTTTGCCACTTTCTGTAGGGATTGAGAATATCCCACAAGTAAGGATGAATCCGTGGACTGGATACACCGTAAGAGAAAGTAATTTATCAGGTAATCATAAATTCTGTTTCTTTCTGCTATGAGAACTGTAATTAAAACATCAAAATATATATTCCGCTGTATAGTGTTGTATGATGCAAATTAAAATAATCACTTGACCTGTTAAGCCATGTTGTATGTTACATATAAAGTTTACCTGAGATGCTGTTGTACTGGGGTTGTCAGCTATCCCATGCTGGAAGTTTAAAGGGACAGTCAAGTCCAAAAAAATCTTTCATGATTTAAATAGCGCATGCAATTTTAAACAACTTCACAATTTACTTTTAGCACCAATTTTACTTTTTTTTTTTTTTTGGTATTCTTAGTTGAACGCTAAACCTAGGAGGTTCAGATGCTAATTTCTTAGACCTTGAAGACTGCCTCTAATCTGAATGCATTTTGACCTCTAGAGGGCATTAGTTCATTGAGCTCATACACGTGAAGTTACCTAGGAGTGAGCACTGATTGGCTAAAATGAAAGTCTGTCAAAATAACTGAAATAAGGGGGCAGTCAGCAGAAGCTTAGATACAAGGTAATTACAGAGGTAAAATGTGTATTATTATAACTGTGTTGGTTGTGCAAAACTGGGGAATGGGTAATAAAGGGATTTTTTTTATTTTTAAACAACATAATTCTGGTGTTGACTGTCCCTTTAATTAAATAAAAAAAAAAGTACAGAGTGTACTTCTGAAGGAAACAATTGAATTGCATTTCCGTAAAAGAAATGTTTACTTCCAAAAAGCTAAATTCTACTTCCAAAAAAGAATTGTAAATTTAGATTTGTATGTCACACCCAGAGGCAGAACTTTTCTTTACTGTCTGCGATGAGATTTTTTTTAGTGAAAATTCTTCTGCAGGTCATTTTTAAATAAAATAAAATTTTAAATTAGACAGTTACACTAAGGCACCAGTTCAACTGCAATGTGTTGGTTAACTGAAGAATAAAGCAATTTTTAATGCTTTATAATATAATTGCATTGCAAATTAGCTGCATACAAACAAAGAAATTTTAAAATGTCCCTTGAATAAATCAGTTTCCTTTTCTCTTGGTCTAACATAGAAATGTAGTAATAAAAAAGATGCAATGCTCATACTAACGTCTTACATTCAGAGTAAACAGCTTTACAGACTGAGAAAGCCTAGGGGGCGGGTTTGAAAAAAATCTCAGAGCCAGTCAACAAGCAATGTGCTGCTGCTTTGCAGCACTACTGCATATTTGACTGCTTACTTCAAACAGCACTTTGCTGTGGATGCACTGTGTTAAGGAAAACTTACACACTGCAACCAGAGCACAGCTCTGTTTGAAGAGAACTGTCTAATGTGGAGCAGCACTACAAAGTTCAAGCGCTAACAGTTCCTGCATGTGTCCTGTTCTTTCTGCAGACATGCTGCATTTTCTGTGATTACATCTCAGATCACTGTATGTTCTACCTTGGGGATGTCACAACTTATGTACAATAATAAAAAACAATCATACATGCATTTTTGACGACAATCTTATTCCACAATGATGTTGAAATCATAGATTTTTCTTTTCATAAGAGAATGTGTTTTAATTATTAGCCAAGACATTCTTACTGAGAAACTTTTTTTTATTCCCCTAAAAGACTGATCACAAAAGATACCAGTTTGTCTGATTGGGGAGTGATGTAGTCATTTCAGAGGTTGATGGTAGTTTGTTTTCTCAGCATTACTCCTTATTGTTAAAATTCTGGAAGCAAGAGTATTTTCCATCTAATACGAGGAGAGTCCACGGCTTCATTCATTACTTGTGGGAATACAGAACCTGGCCACCAGGAGGAGGCAAAGACACCCCAGCCAAAGTCTTAAATACCTCCCCCACTCCCCTCATCCCCCAGTCATTTTTTGCCTTTCGTTACAGGATTGGCAGAGAGGTGTCAGAATATTTCGGAGTAGTCTCTTATGGAGGGTAGTACTCTTCGAGATGGGACTGGAGTTTTAAATAGTCCTGTCAGCCTCTCAGTGAGAGCATTGATGAAAGTTAGAGTCCGGAGATGCAGGGAGAGTCTTTCTGCGAAACCATCCCGACTCGTATCAACAGCTCCTTAAGCAATCGGCGTTGACGGGTTTCGCTGCCTGCTTTCTTCACTCAAGTCCATGTCAGGAGCAATTCTACACACTGTCAAACTTTAGAGGCTGTGTTCCTGTTCCACGGCGTTGATTCTGTTAAGATAGTTTAATTTTTTTATGTATGTAATAACGCAAGAAGACATGGTTACAGTGTGGCTCCTTTTATCTCTATAGAATCAAGGGTTACTATCTCTGAAAGGTGATTATTGAGCAGGGGGGGATGTATACATGATTTCTTTATTGTGTTGTTGCTGCAACATGTGTGAGATGTGGCTCGGGCAATGTGGAACAGTCAGGCCTTTCCTTTCTGAATTACTGAGCAGCCTGTTTACTTGGTGCGCTTTTTCCTGACTGCAGGGGCGGTCCTGCACGGCACTCCATGTGTGGCTTCCAGTTGTGGCTTCTTCCTTTCCTGACTGTTGGTTGCAGGAGACGAAAGTGAGTTTCTCTGTGGGTCTAGGTCATAGGAGGTGGTGAGTGCCCCGGCCATTGGGAGTATAAAGGTGTCTTTTAATTCTTGTTAAAGTCTATATTAAAGGTGCAAGCTATGGAGGACTCTGTTAGAGTACTCCCTCTTTACCCAAATCTAATGCCTGTGTTTATTGTGAGGAGGCTGTGGTATACCCGCCTGCTCAACTATGTTCCACATTCCTCGATAAAGTAGTGCTATCTAAAAGAAATAAGATGTTTAGTAACACTGAGCTGTCCACCTCTGAGGGCTCTCCGTCCCGCAATGTGCGTTCCCTACATTCATCTCCGATTACACATGCAGCTCCCTGGTGCACTTCTAATACTCCTGCGGTAGGGGCCATGATGCCACCTGATTTTGCTAAGCAGTTGCAAACGGCGGTGTTTGCAGTCTTTTAGTGCTTTACCTCGCCAGGCTAAGCACAAACGAAAGGTTAACCATTGCTATCCTTCCCAGGGGTCATCTACTCTGTTGGATGAGTCTAAATTGTCCGCTGATGCAGAGGATTCCAATACTTTGGAGGACTCTTTCTCTTGGTCGGAATCTGCGGCCTCTAAACCTCCGGCTGCGGAGGTTTACATTTCCAATTCTAAATGGGACCAGAATGGGATGCACACTGTCCCCCCTGTTATTTGCCTTGTGCATTGAACCTTTAGCAGCCACAATTAGACTCTCCTCAGATGTAACAGGAGTGGGAATCCGAGACGGAGATTATGTTATCTCTTTTTGCAGATGACATTCTGCTATCAATAACCAAGCCACTAAACTCACTACCAAATTTATTTGGAATCTTGAATCGGTTTTCCAAGATTTCTGGCTATAAAATAAACCATTACTAGTGTGAAGCTCTCCCAATAGTGTTACCCCAACATACACTGAAGCTTCTGGAGTTAAACTTAGATATGAACTGGGCCAAACACGCTTAAGTATTTGGGAATCCAATTGACTCCTCAGTTTGAACAATTATATAAATTTAACTATACCTATTTTCAAAGCTATTAAGACAGACCTCCGTAAATGGAAACATTATTATTTCTTCTGGCTGGGTCGTACTTCAGCGGTCAAAATGAATTCCCTCCCTCGCCTGTTGTATTTGTTTAGATCTTTACCCATTAAATTACCAGCATCTGATCTGGCTGCCCTTCAGAGGGAGATCCAGTTATTTGTAAGAGGAGCTAAAATGACTAGAATCCCAAATTCTATATTGACTAGGCACAGAGAGTTATGGGGATTGGGGATCCCTGATTTGAGGGATTATTATAGAGCCTCCAGACTAGCACAAACCACTTTACTACATAGGTCCTCCAGGGATGTTCTCTGGACATCCTTGGAGGCAGATATGGGGGGTTGGCGCATTCCTGAAGCCATTCTATGGGATACCGGACTTCCAAACACTGATTGCAATAAAATTATACCCCCCACTACTGACCACACCAAACATATCTGGACCACACTAGCAGTTGATAAATCACTCATCCCTACTAACACCTTAATTAGACCAATCAGATACCTGCTTACTAGAGAATTCCGCCACCTTATAAATAAATGGGCAAACAAAGGCCTTTACCGAGTGGCAGACCTCATGGAAAATAAGATTAGTCTACAATATGTTCAGCTACAGCATAAACTGGCTCCGTTACAGTTACAATGGTATTTATATTTACAGGTCTCACCTTCCTTGCATAAATACTTAAACTTATCTCCCACATCCCCAGGGAATACCTTAGAATCTATCTGCAGCTCCACTAGTAGACCAAAGAAAGCCATTTCTAAATTTTACATCACAATCCAAGACCTCACTAACAACATTAAGTCGGCAGCTATGATAAATTGGGAAAAGGATCTAAATATTACCTTAGACAAACAAAAATGTGATAAAATTGTTTAGCGTAGCCTGATCAGTGTAGACTTACAGGAAAACATATTGAAAACCATACACAGATATCTCACCCCGATTCGAACCTCACATATGTCCCCTCATGGCACTAGATTATTTTACAGAGAGGTGGGTACCTATTGCCATATGTGATGGGATTGCGAGATTATACAACCAATTTGGAAATCCTTGTTGACCTTATTGAGTAGGATCTTAGAGGAAAATATCCACCTTTCTAGATCCCAGGCATTACTTTGTGAACCTCTTAAGAAATATAATAAACACATTAACATCTTTATTAAAATCCTTTGTACGATAACCAGGATATGCATTGCTCGATATTGGAAGACAGGAGCGCCCCGTGGCCGGAAATATACAACAAAATCACACACGCTTATTCTATGTGCAATTCGGCCTCTAGGGTCTTGGGCACTAATGAAAATAATGATCAGATCTGGTTTTATTGGAGTCTGAATAGCACCAAATCAACACATTTGAGCGAGATCCCTATAGGGAATTAACATGCACAAACCCGGCTAGCAGCTAAAACCAGAGGGCCTCTCGGGACAGGGATTGAGTGGTACACAATATTTTCTAAATAAGGTTTCTTATATGAAGTGTCTTGTTGATAGTATCATTAAAATGTTGTTTATTTTTTGTTGTGCGTTCTAAGTATTTTTATTTTAGTCAAGTGGTACAGGCTTAGCCAAAATAAGAGACTCTAATATAGGGGCGATTTCTTGACCGCTCAAGCCTTTTAACCACCAGAAAATTCACAGAGATATGATGCTATGTTATCCAATTGATTTTGATTGTATGTATCTATCTGCTTTATCATTCTCAATAAAAAAGATTCAAACATAAACTTACTCTGCAACAAATATTCTAGTAGAAGTATAGGTACAATGACGTCAGTAAGGTGTGCTAGAATAAGCATAAAGACAGATTCTTAGATATTCTCAGGTATGACCTTTTGTGTACACTACATGGGAGTGACTGAATTCTCCTTTAATACTCTCTGGTTCTAAAGGCTGCTGTTATTTGCCATATTCATTGCTATGTTTTTGTTCCTATATGCTCAATATTAATACGTAATGAAAAAATGTGCATTTCATATGTGCTTAAGCAATCATACATGTTATGATATTGACAGCAGTTAAGGCTAAACTACTTTATTTTTTATTTATTTGTTGTCTGCTAAGCCAGGTCCTCTTTCTGCACCTGTTTGGAGGAGGTTCAGGCTCACTGGTTTTCAGTTACCATGTTGCGTTCTGTCTGCTGTGCACATTTTTATGTTTACATGAAATGAAAAATGTAAAAAAAAAAGGCCCTAAATCTGTGATACTTGGTTTTTTACTTTGTGGTCAACTGGCTCATATTTAAAGGGGCATATAAGTAGAAAAAGACTGCTCTAATGCTGCAAATGAGTTAAACACATGCTAAGTCAGTGCCAGAGCAGCAATGCAATACTAAGAGCTAGCTAAAACATCTGCTGAGCCAATGATGAGGCATTTGTGTGAAGCCATCAGTCAGCGGCTAGCTCCCAGTACTTGTAGTATATTGCTGCTCCTGAGCCTATCTAGGTATGCTTTGTTAGCAAAGGATATCAAGTGAAAAGAGTAGATTTTATAATAGAAGTAAATGTAAAAGTCTCTTAAAATTGCATTATTTGAATCATACATGTTTAATTTTGAATGTCATATCCCTTTAAGTAGCATCCCAAGCATTGAATATAACGTACAACATTTGGATAATACTGAACCTATACTTAGTTTAACCAATTATAAACACTAAACAAATGCTAGATAGAATGATGCATTCAAATAAAAGATTAGTCTGAGAGACAGTTATAAATAGGTCACTAGAGTGTGCAGCCAGTGGCTGTGTAGAATATAACCGTGTTCTCAACTTCCATTTATAACAGGAACTGGAAAGCTCATAATTTCAGAATGGAATTACAGGAAAAGGGGACAAAATAAATACATAATAAAAATATATATTTTCTATATGTGGGTTATTATTTTCTATTACCATCTCAAAGTGTTTAATGTCCTTTTAACTGTATTAAATATGTATGGAGTTATGTGACTTATAATAAGTTTCTACCCAATTCTGTCATATCACCTTCTAACCTTATTCTTTGTTACAGCCCCAGTCAAGTGCTGTGATACGCCAGTATGCCAAGACAAAACAGGCTGTGTGTGTCGGCACTGAATATTTTCTCAAGGATGGCTTCTTTAATATGTGCTTTGATTTTGGTTATTTTGTTCTGTATTTCAGTGTTCATTCAAGAGAACACTGATCATAATAATATTCCTGAAGTATTTATTTATATAGTAACATGTACAAGCTATATTAAAATGTTGTGTTAATATTATTATTATTTGGTTTATTTTTCCACAACTGTATAGTGTGTATGAAGGGCAGTCTGGAACAGAAATTAAAGGGACCTAGAAGTGATGCATTTAAGGACATAGGGGGTACATTTGTATCATTTAGAAAAGCATATTTAGTTATTTATCTGCAAAATTGGCCATTATGGCCTATAGAATATATTTGTAGATAATCATTTCATACACTTTGAGTATATACCCCATAGTTCACTTACAAACAAAATCTAATCTATCAGGCACTTAAAAGTGCAGCAGTTAAATTTGAAGAATATACAACTTGTTCACATACTTATGGTGAACTTAGTATTTGAATAGTGATGAAGTATACCAGTTTATTCATCCTTAGTAATTAAAAATATGCAAGACGTCTTCACAATATCTCCCACTCCTACCTATACCATTCCTCCTTTTGCCATTTTCGCTTCTGTATCTACCTATCTGGAAGTACATATTAAGTAATAGAGGCTACAGCACTCCTGCAGTTGTAGAGTTTATTTTTAATTAGCAAATAAAGAGGAAATGTAACTAATCTTGGTACAATATACCTGCTGCTCCAGGTGTCCAGCCACCTCTAACCTGGCAGCACGCCAGTTTAGTAGGGGTTTTTACTCACCTAATTTCTCACACTCCTGAGATGTATTCAGCTTTGCCACTTCAACTAAGTATTTTCAGCCCCAAGTTTATCTTCATTTTGGTTTAGAGCAGGAGTCTGCAAACTTTGTCTGTATAGGGCCAGCTAGTAATATTTCAAGCTTTGGAGGTCAAGAAGCAAAATCAAATGCACTTCTTAAAATTAAATTTTAGCCAGTTTTTAGTGCCAAGACGAAAAATATACAAAACCAGATGAGCCACCTGAAAACTTACTTTGGTTGCAGGCTCATTTTTCATATTTTTTGTGAAGAATTTCTGCTGTGATGCGATTTGGTTGTACATTTTCTAATATTTCTTAGCATTGGCAATATTGTGTTAACAAATGTTGTAGTAAGCCAAGCAGCAGTGCAAAGTGAGGAGAGCGTCATACGCTTTCTTTCACAGCTATTCAACTGTGCCATTGTAGAGTGAAAGTAGACATAGACAATACATAAAGAAATGAGAGGGGCTCTGTTCCAAAAAACTATGGACCCTGAAATTCAAATGTCACCATTATTTTCCCATCACAACATTTTATTTAGATTTTCTTTCAAGTGTTTTAAAATGTAAACAAACATTCTTTGCTTGAGGCCTGTCAAAAACAGATGGCAGGCCTCATGTGGCCCTTGGTCATAGTGTGCTTAACCCTGCTTTAGGGTATAGTTAGCCACTATTGTTCCTTTATGGATGGAGTAGACTAGAACTTGACTAACAAGCAAAAGTGACACAAGGAGAAAAACTATCACATAGGATTTGTAACAAAAACGACCTTTTTAGTAGTTGTGATTAGTTGATTATTTGTAAAACGAAAATAAACGTTTGTGGTTTTGTTTGTTTCTAGTTGTTTTTCATGTTAAAAATATGGTTGTATTGAGCAATATTTTTCAACCTATATGTTAATACCCTGTTGTGTTAAAGCCTTTTCTCCAACATAGGTGTGTCCGGTCCACGGCGTCATCCTTACTTGTGGGATATTCTCTTCCCCAACAGGAAATGGCAAAGAGCCCAGCAAAGCTGGTCACATGATCCCTCCTAGGCTCTGCCTACCCCAGTCATTCTCTTTGCCGTTGTACAGGCAACATCTCCACGGAGATGGCTTAGAGTTTTTTAGTGTTTAACTGTAGTTTTTATTATTCAATCAAAATTTGGAAAAAATATATCTGTTGGTGTGAATCTAAAGGATTCCCTTGGGACAAGGTTAAGATTCCTAAGATTCTATCCTTCCTTCAAGAAGGATTGGAAAAAGGATTATCTGCAAGTTCCTTGAAGGGACAGATTTCTGCCTTGTCTGTGTTACTTCACAAAAAGCTGGCAGCTGTGCCAGATGTTCAAGCCTTTGTTCAGGCTCTGGTTAGAATCAAGCCTGTTTACAAACCGTTGACTCCTCCTTGGAGTCTCAACTTAGTTCTTTCAGTTCTTCAGGGGGTTCCGTTTGAACCCTTGCATTCCGTTGATATTAAGTTATTATCTTGGAAAGTTTTGTTTTTGGTTGCAATTTCTTCTGCTAGAAGAGTTTCAGAATTATCTGCTCTGCAGTGTTCTCCTCCTTATCTGGTGTTCCATGCAGATAAGGTGGTTTTACGTACTAAACCTGGTTTTCTTCCAAAAGTTGTTTCTAACAAGAACATTAACCAGGAGATTATCGTACCTTCTCTGTGTCCGAAACCAGTTTCAAAGAAGGAACGTTTGTTGCACAATTTGGATGTTGTTCGCGCTCTAAAATTCTATTTAGATGCTACAAAGGATTTTAGACAAACATCTTCCTTGTTTGTTGTTTATTCAGGTAAAAGGAGAGGTCAAAAAGCAACTTCTACCTCTCTCTCTTTTTGGATTAAAAGCATCATCAGATTGGCTTACGAGACTGCCGGACGGCCGCCTCCCGAAAGAATCACAGCTCATTCCACTAGGGCTGTGGCTTCCACATGGGCCTTCAAGAACGAGGCTTCTGTTGATCAGATATGTAGGGCAGCGACTTGGTCTTCACTGCACACTTTTACCAAATTTTACAAGTTTGATACTTTTGCTTCTTCTGAGGCTATTTTTGGGAGAAAGGTTTTGCAAGCCGTGGTGCCTTCCATCTAGGTGACCTGATTTGCTCCCTCCCATCATCCGTGTCCTAAAGCTTTGGTATTGGTTCCCACAAGTAAGGATGACGCCGTGGACCGGACACACCTATGTTGGAGAAAACAGAATTTATGTTTACCTGATAAATTACTTTCTCCACGGGTGTGTCCGGCCCACGGCCCGCCCTGGTTTTTTAATCAGGTCTGATAATTTATTTTCTTTAACTACAGTCACCACGGTATCATATGGTTTCTCCTATGCAAATATTCCTCCTTAACGTCGGTCGAATGACTGGGGTAGGCGGAGCCTAGGAGGGATCATGTGACCAGCTTTGCTGGGCTCTTTGCCATTTCCTGTTGGGGAAGAGAATATCCCACAAGTAAGGATGACGCCGTGGACCGGACACACCGTTGGAGAAAGTAATTTATCAGGTAAACATAAATTCTGTTTTATTTGTGGATATTGATATTTGATATCATCTTTTATATTAGTTTATAATATATTTTAAATTATAGGTTGTGCATAAATATCAAAAGTACCCAATGATGCAAAATAGCAATACAGGTGACGATACACGTCTGCTGCACTGTGCAGAGAAGCATGAACAGCCTTTGCCACAAACATTGTTTTTTGTACTGGTTCAGTAGATCAGAAATCTGTGTAAGAGAGTGATATATTTTTGTCATTTATAGTGGTCTCTTTTAGCTGATTCTGAATGCAGCTAGATGCAGTGAATGTAGGTGCATTTAAAGGGACAGTCAAGTCAAAATTTAACTTTCATGATTCAGATAGGGCATGCAATTTTAAACAACTTTACAATTTACTTTAATCATCAAATTTGCTTTGTTCTGTTTGTATTATTTTTTGAAAGCTAAACCTAAGTGGCTTAAAACTGATTTCTAAACCGTTAAAGGCCGCCTCTTATCTCCGTTCATTTTGACTGCTTTTCACAGTTAGACAGTGCTAATTCATGTGTCATATAGATAACATTGTGCTCACTCCCGTGGATTTGAGTCAGCACTGATTGACTACAATGCATGTCTGTCAAAATAACTGAGATATGGGGGCAGTTTGCAGAGGCTTAAAGGGACACTGAACCCTTTAACTAATTAATCCTATATTCATTTAGAGGCTATATTTTATCAAAGAACATTAAAAATGAAATTGTTAGAGATTTTATTGGTGTATACTTCCCTCAATAAGTGCATGCTTACCATATAACATTAAAGAGGTCACTCTGCTGCAATGGATTTCGGACAAAGGTTTTTGTACAGAGCTATATGTAGGGAAATGTTAGGAACCAAAGGTAAGATTCAAGGAGCCATGGTTTCCTGACTTCAATAATTTGTCAAGATTTGCAAAAATAATGAATTACAGCTTAAATTTCCCCGAGTGGGCTGCTTATTCAAATATCTGTTAGTGTGTTGAAAAATAGTTTTTTAATGTCAATTTCATTATTATAACCATATTATAATATTCAGAAATATAACCTTTCATGAAATCTGATTAAAAGAAAAAAATTGATGCAGGAATACCGCTAAAAATGCACAGGATTAGAAAGAGGACACTAAAGCAATAAGTAAGTTTCAGATACAGGAAATAAATGATCTTGTAACGCGTTGCTTGACAAATTCCAGGAGTCAGTCACCTGTCACAAATCATAAAACTTTAATTCTTGCCTGGAAATTGTCATTCCCAGTACGATTGTTAAACACAGAATGTTGCAAGAGTTTGGTAGGACATTAGAGCTTTGCCTGTAAGATCCTAGCCATAGCTCTGATCCACATTCTTGTGGCCACAACACAGCCCAAGACTTGCACCTGATTGCTCTTGCCTTTTAAACTGCATTGCTCACATGTAAATTGTCTCAATCAAATTCTTAAAAAAAACTTTCTCCAACATTGGTGTGTCCGGTCCACGGTTTCATCCTTACTTGTGGGATATTCTCTTCCCCTACAGGAAATGGCAAGGAGAGCACACAGCAAGAGCTGTCCATATAGCCCCCCCTCTGGCTCCGCCCCCCAGTCATTCTCCTTGCCGCTCTGTACAAGTAGCATCTCCACGGGGATGGTGAGGAGTTTGTGGTGTTAGTTGTAGTTTTTTATTTCTTCTATCAAGAGTTTGTTATTTTAAAATAGTGCCGGTTTGTACTATTTACTCTACAACAGAAAATGAAGAAGATTTCTGTTAAAAGAGGAGTATGATTTTAGCAGCAGTAACTAAAATCAATTGCTGTTCCCACGCAGGACTGTTGAGCCCAGAGAACTTCAGTTGGGGGGAACAGTTTGCAGACTTATCTGCTTCAGGTACGATCAGTCATATTTCTAACAAGACATGTTAATGCTAGAAGACTGTCAGTTTTTCCCTTAGGGGATCGGTAGGCCATTTTCTTAGATTCATAACAGATTAAGGCTTATAAATGGGCTCTATACTGGTTGACACTATTGTGGGCTAAATCGATTAGTTTATATCAGATATATTGGACATTTAGTGTGGTTTTTGTTTTATAAAAGCACTTTTGGGAACGTTTTTTTTCACCTGGCATCTAGTTAGACTACTACTTCAGTCAGAAAGGCCCCTTCACTCTGGTAATGCAGATGAAGGAGGCCCCGTTTTCGCGCCTCAATTGCGCAGTTTATTTCCTTGGCAGTGCATGCAGCTTCATTTGAGGGTCCTGTGGGTAAAGAAAACGGACTCAGGAAGGTTTATTTCTGGGCTGTGGCAGTGATTGTTGTGTGATAAAATTGTTTATTTGAACAAATAGCTCAGTTTTGCTCATTTTAAGGGTTAAAGTCTTGAAACTTGGTGTGCAATACTTTCAAGGCACTAGGACTCTGGGGTGCAGAAATAAAGTGTGCTTGTTTATTATTTAAAGAGACAGCTTTTCTTTAAAAACGTTTTTATTGCATTATTAGCCTGCCATATTCTGTCTAACATGTCTGTACCTTCAGATAGCTTATGTTCTGTTTGTATGGAAGCCAAGGTGGTTCCCCCTATTAATGTTTTGTGCAAATTGTGTCATAGCGTCCAAACAAAGTAAGGACAGTACTGTCACATTTAATAAGATTGCCCAGGATGATTCTTCATGTGAAAGTAGTGGGGATAGTTCATCATCCTCTCCTTCTGTGTCAACACCAGTTTTGCCCGCGCAACGCGCCAATGCTGGTTACTATGCAGCAATTAACTGCAGTGATGGATAATTCTATAGCAAATCTATTATCCAAACTGCCATCCTATTCTAGAAAGCGCGATTGCTCAGTTTTTAAATACAGAAGATGAGCAGGTTAGCGCTGAGGACAATTTATCAGTTGTTCCCTCACATCAATCTGAGTATAGCAGTGAGGGAGGGCCTGAAGGGGAAGTTTCTGATTCAGGAAAAGTTTCTCAGCAGGCTGACACTGATATCGTGACTTTTAAATTTAAGTTAGAACACCTCCGCGCCCTGCTTAAGGAGGTCCTAACTACTCTAGATGATTGTGATTCTCTGGTAATTCCAGAGAAATTGTGCAAGATGGACAAATTCTTAGAGGTTCCAGTGCACGCTGATGCCTTTCCGATACCCAAGCGGGTGGCGGACATAGTGACTAAGGAGTGGGAAAAGCCAGGTATACCTTTTGTTCCATCTCCTATATTCAAGAAAATGTTCCCCATTGTCGACCCCAGAAAGGACAACGGTTCCTAAGGTTGAGGGGGCGGTTTCAATGTTAGCTAAGCGCACAACTATTCCTATTGAGGACAGTTGCGCTTTCAAAGATCCTATGGATAAAAAATTAGAAGGACTGTTATAAAAAAAAAAAAAGAATTTATTCAGCAGGGTTTCCTTCTTCAACCAATCTCGTGCATTATTCCTGTCACTACCGCAGCGTATTTTGGTTCGAGGAACTGGAAAATTCGCTTCAAAGGGAGACTCCATATGATGAAGTCATGGACAGAATGCACGCACTTAAGTTGGCTAATTCATTTATTTTGGATGCCGCTTTTCAATTGCTAAGTTAGCGGCGAAAAATTCAGGGTTTGCTATAGTGGCGCGCAGAGCGCTTTGGCTAAAATCCTGGTCGGCGGATGTGTCGTCCAAGAATAAATTGCTTAATATTCCTTTCAAGGGTAAGACCCTATTCGGGCCGGAATTGAAAGAGATTATTTCAGACATTACTGGTGGAAAGGGACATGCCCTCCCACAAGATAGGCCTTTTAAGGCTAAGTACATATCTAATTTTCGTTCCTTTCGCAATTTCAGGAACGGACCAAATCCTAACTCTGTGGCCTCCAGACAAGAAGGCAACACTTCCCAACCTAAACCAGCATGGAAACCATTGCAAGGTTGGAACAAGGGTAAACAGGCCAAAAAGCCTGCTGCTGCTACCAAGACAGCATGAAGGGGTAGCCCCCGATCCGGGACCGGATCTAGTAGGGGGCAGACTCTCTCTCTTTGCTCAGGCTTGGGCAAGAGATGTTCCGGATCCCTGGACACTAGAATAGTCTCTCAGGGATATCTTCTAGAATTCAAGGAACTTCCTCCAAAGGGAAGGTTCCACATGTCTCGCTTATCTTCAGACCAGATAAAGAGACAGGCATTCTTACACTGCGTAGGAGACATAGTAAAGATGGGAGTGATACACCCAGTTCCAATAACGGAACAAGGAAGATTTTACCAACAATCCAGGAGGGTCAATATATGACTACCGTGGATTTAAAGGATGCGTACCTGCATATTCCTATCCACAAAGATCACCATTAGTTCCTGAGGTTCGCCTTCCTGGAAAGACAGTTCGTAGCTCTTCCATTCGGTTTAGCCACTGCTCCCAGAATTTTCACAAAGGTGCTAGGGTCCCTTCTAGCGGTATTAAGACCGAGGGGCATTGCTATAGCACCTTATCTAGACGACATTCTAACCCAAGCGTCGACTCTTCCAAAGCAAAGGCCCATACAAGACATTGTTCTAGCCTTTCTCAGATCTCACGGGTGGAAGGTGAACGTAGAAAAGAGTTCCCTGTTCCCGTCAACAAGAGTTCCCTTTCTGGGAACAATAATAGATTCTATAGAAATGAAGATCTTCATGACAGAGGTCAGAAAATCAAAACTTCTGAGCGCTTGTCAAGTTCTTCACTCTATTCTGCAGCCTTCCATAGCTCAGTGCATGGAAGTAATAGGATTAATGGTCGCAGCGATGGACATAGTTCCTTTTGCTCGAATTCATCTAAGACCATTACAACTGTGCATGCTCAAACAGTGGAATGGGGATTATGCAGACTTGTCTCCCCAGATTCAAGTAGACCAGGTAATCAGGGATTCTCTCCGCTGGTGGTTGTCTCAGGATCACCTGTCTCAGGGAATGAGTTTCCGCAGACCAGAGTGGGTCATCGTCATGACCAACGCCAGTTTCTTAGGCTGGGGCGCGGTCTGAGACTCTCTGAAAGCTCAAGGTCTATGGTCTCGAGAAGAGTCTCTTCTTCCGATAAACATTTTAGAACTGAGAGCGATATTCAATGCGCTCCTGGTTTGGCCTCACCTGGCAAAGGTCAAATTCATATGGTTCCAGTCGGACAACATGACGACTGTAGCGTACATCAATCATCAGGGGGGAACAAAGAGTTCCTTGGCGATGAGAGAGGTATCCAAGATCATCAAATGTGCGGAGGATCACTCCTGCCACCTATCTGCAATTCAGATCCCAGGAGTGGACAACTGGGAGGCGGATTATTTGAGTCGTCAGACTTTCATCCGGGGGAGTGGGAATTCCACCCGGAGGTCTTTGCCCAATTAACTCAACGATGGGGCATTCCAGATATGGATCTGATGGCGTTTCGCCAGAACGCCAAGGTTCCTCCATACGGGCCCAGATCCAGGGATTCCAAGGCGACTCTAGTGGATGCATTAGTGGCTTCTTGGTCGTTCAACCTAGCTTATGTGTTTCCACCGTTCCCTCTCCTTCCCAGGCTTGTAGCCAGGATCAAACTGGGGAAGGCTTCGGTGATCTAATAGCTCCTGCGTGGCCACGCAGGACTTGGTATGCAGACCTGGTGAATATGTCATCGGCTTCACCATGGAAGCTACCTTTGAGACAGGATCTTCTAGTACAAGGTCCATTCGAACATCCAAATCTAGTCTCTCTCCAACTGACTGCCTGGAAATTGAACGCTTAATTCTATCTAAGCGTGGGTTTTCTGAATCGGTTATAGATACTTTGGTTCAGGCCAGAAAGCCTGTGACTAGGAAAATTTTCCAATAAGATATGGCAAAAAATATATCTGTTAGTGCAGATCCAAGGGATACTCTTGGAGTAAAATGAAGGTTCCAAGAATACTTTCCTTTCTCCAAGAGGGCTTGGATAAAGGTTTGTCAGCTAGTTCTCTTAAAGGACAGATATGTGTTCTGTCGGTTTTGTTACACAAGCGTCTGGCAGCTGTGCCAGATGTATAGGCGTTTGTACAGGCTTCAGTCAGGATCAAGCCTGTGTATAGACCTATGACTCCTCCTTGGAGTCTAAACTTAGTTCTTTCAGTTCTTCAGGGGGTTCCTTTTGAGCCTATGCATTCCATAGATGTTAAATTACTATCTTGGAAAGTTTTGTTTTTGGTTGCTATTTCTTCTGCGAGAAGAGTTTCAGAGTTATCTGCTTTGCAGTGTACTTCTCCCTATCTGGTATTCCATACAGATAAGGTAGTTTTGCGTACCAAGCCTGGTTTTCTTCCAAAGGTCGTTTCTAACAGGAATATTAACCAGGAGATTGTGGTTCCTTCTCTGTGTCCGAATCCAGTTTCAAAGAAGGAACGTTTGTTACACAACCTAGATGTAGTCCGTGCTTTAAAATTCTATTTAGAAGCAACTAAGGATTTCAGACAAACATCATCCTTGTTTGTAGTGTATTCTGGTAAGAGGAGAAGACAGAAAGCTACTGCTACCTCTCTTTCCTTTTGGCTGAAAAGCATTATCCGATTGGCTTATGAGACTGCTGGACGGCAGCCTCCTGAACGATTTACAGCTCGTTCTACTAGAACTGTGGCTTCCACATGGGCCTTCAAGAACGAGGCTTCTGTTGATCAGATCTGTAGGGCAGCGACTTGGTCTTCCCTGCATACTTTCCCAAATTTTACAAATTCGATACTTATGCTTCTTCGGGGGCTATTTTTGGGAAAAAGGTTTTGCAAGCCGTGGTGCCTTCCGTTTAGGTAACCTGATTTGCTCCCTCCCTTCATCCGTGTCCTAAAGCTTTGGTATTGGTTCCCACAAGTAAGGATGAAACCGTGGACCGGACACACCAATGTTGGAGAAAACTATTTGTTTACCTGATAAATTTCTTTCTCCAACGGTGTGTCCGGTCCACGGCGCGCCCTGGTTTTTTAGTCAGGTTTGAAAAATGTCTTTCTTTATACACTACAGTCACCACGGCACCCTATAGTTTCTCCTTTTTCTCCTAACCGTCGGTCGAATGACTGGGGGCGGAGCCAGAGGGGGGGCTATATGGACAGCTCTTGCTGTGTGCTCTCCTTGCCATTTCCTGTAGGGGAAGAGAATATCCCACAAGTAAGGATGAAACCGTGGACCGGACACACCATTGGAGAAAGAAATTTATCAGGTAAACATAAATTCTGTTTTTTGTAAAGGCAAAATGTTACATGATGATAGATTCAGGCTTATTGTGTTTCTTGGGAAAAGAAACTCTTTCAAATTTGTTCTTTAAAATGACCGAGTACAAATTCTTAAGAAATGTATCATATCCAATGTTTCTCCAACATAGGTGTGTCCGGTCCACGGCGTCATCCTTACTTGTGGGATATTCTCTTCCCCAACAGGAAATGGCAAAGAGCCAGCAAAGCTGGTCACATGATCCCTCCTAGGCTCCGCCTACCCCAGTCATTCTCTTTGCCGTTGTACAGGCAACATCTCCACGGAGATGGCTTAGAGTTTTTTAGTGTTTAACTGTAGTTTTTATTATTCAATCAAGAGTTTGTTATTTTAAAATAGTGCTGGTATGTACTATTTACTCTGAAACAGAAAAGAGATGAAGATTTCTGTTTGTATGAGGAAAATGATTTTAGCAACCGTTACTAAAATCCATGGCTGTTCCACACAGGACTGTTGAGAGGAATTAACTTCAGTTGGGGGAACAGTGAGCAGTCTTTTGCTGCTTGAGGTATGACACATTCTAACAAGACGATGTAATGCAGGAAGCTGTCATTTTCCCTATGGGATCCGGTAAGCCATTTTTATTCAGACAGTAAATAAGGGCTTCACAAGGGTTTATTAAGACTGTAGACATTTTCTGGGCTAAATCGATCATATTTACACATATTTAGCCTTGAGGAATCATTTAATCTGGGTATTTTTTGTAAAATAATATCGGCAGGCACTGTTTTAGACACTTTATTCTATAGGGGCTTTCCCTAATCATAGTCAGAGCCTCATTTTCGCGCCGGTATGGCGCACTTGTTTTTGAGAACAGCATGGCATGCAGCTGCATGTGTGTGGAGCTCTGATACATAGAAAAGTCTTTCTGAAGGCTTCATTTGGTATCGTATTCCCCTTTGGGCTTGGTTGGGTCTCAGCAAAGCAGATTCCAGGGACTGTAAAGGGGTTAAATATAAAAACGGCTCCGGTTCCGTTATTTTAAGGGTTAAAGCTTCCAAATTTGGTGTGCAATACTTTTAAGGCTTTAAGACACTGTGGTGAAATTTTGGTGAATTTTGAACAATTCCTTCATACTTTTTCGCAATTGCAGTAATAAAGTGTGTTCAGTTTAAAATTTAAAGTGACAGTAACGGTTTTATTTTAAAACGTTTTTTGTGCTTTGTTATCAAGTTTATGCCTGTTTAACATGTCTGAACTACCAGATAGATTGTGTTCTGACTGTGGGGAAGCCAAGGTTCCTTCTCATTTAAATAGATGTGATTTATGTCATAAAAAATTTAGTAAAAATGATGCCCAAAATGATTCCTCAAGTGAGGGGAGTAAGCATGGTACTGCATCATCCCCTCCTTCGTCTACACCAGTCTTGCCCATACAGGAGGCCCCTAGTACATCTAGCGCGCCAATACTCCTTACTATGCAACAATTAACGGCTGTAATGGATAATTCTATCAAAAACATTTTAGCCAATATGCCCACTTATCAGCGAAAGCGCGACTGCTCTGTTTTAGAAAATACTGAAGAGCATGAGGACGCTGATGATATTGTTTCTGAAGGGCCCCTACACCAGTCTGAGGGGGCCAGGGAGGTTTTGTCTGAGGGAGAAATTTCAGATTCAGGAAAAATTTCTCAACAAGCTGAACCTGATGTGATTACTTTTAAATTTAAGTTGGAACATCTCCGCGCTCTGCTTAAGGAGGTGTTATCCAATTTGGATGATTGTGATTATCTGGTCATTCCAGAAACACTATGTAAAATGGACAAGTTCCTAGAGGCCCCGGGGCCCCCCGAAGCTTTTCCTATATCCAAGCGGGTGGCGTACATTGTTAATAAAGAATGGGACAGGCCCGGTATACCTTTCGTACCTCCCCCCATATTTAAAAAATTGTTTCCTATAGTCGACCCCAGAAAGGACTTATGGCAGACAGTCCCCAAGGTCGAGGGGGCGGTTTCTACTCTAAACAAGCGCGCCACTATACCCATAGAAGATAGTTGTGCTTTCCAAGATCCTATGGATAAAAAATTAGAAGGTTTGCTAAAAAAGATGTTTGTTCAGCAAGGTTACCTTCTACAACCAATTGCATGCATTGTCCCTGTCACTACAGCCGCGTGTTTCTGGTTCGATGAGCTAGAAAAGGCGATTATTAGTAATTCTTCTTCTTATGAGGAGATTATGGACAGAATTCGTGCTCTTAAATTGGCTAATTCTTTCACCCTAGACGCCACCTTGCAATTGGCTAGGTTAGCGGCAAAAAATTCTGGGTTTGCTATTGTGGCGCGCAGAGCGCTTTGGTTAAAATCTTGGTCAGCGGATGCGTCTTCCAAGAACAAATTGCTTGACATTCCTTTCAAGGGGAAAACACTGTTTGGCCCTGACTTGAAAGAGATTATCTCTGATATCACTGGGGGCAAGGGCCACGCCCTTCCTCAGGATAGGTCTTTCAAGGCCAAAAATAAACCTAATTTTCGTTCCTTTCGCAGAAACGGACCAGCCCCAAGTGCTACGTCCTCTAAGCAGGAGGGTAATACTTCTCAAGCCAATCCAGCCTGGAGACCTATGCAAGGCTGGAACAAAGGAAAGCAGGCCAAGAAACCTGCCACTGCTCCCAAGACAGCATGAGATGCGGGCCCCCGATCCGGGACCGGATTTGGTGGGGGGCAGACTCTCTCTCTTCACTCAGGCTTGGGCAAGAGATGTTCTGGATCCTTGGGCGCTAGAAATGGTCTCCCAAGGTTATCTTCTGGAAGTGATTCATCCTGTTCCATTAAGAGAACGAGGGATGGGGTTCTACTCCAATCTGTTCGTAGTTCCCAAAAAAGAGGGAACGTTCAGACCAATCTTAGATCTCAAGATCCTAAACAAGTTTCTCAAGGTTCCATCGTCCAAAATGTAAACCATTCGAACAATCCTTCCATCCAGGAAGGTCAATTCTTGACCACGGTGGATTTAAAGGATGCGTATCTACATATTCCTGTCCACAAGGAACATCATCGGTTCCTAAGGTTCGCATTCCTGGACAAGCATTACCAGTTCGTGGCGCTTCCTTTCGGATTAGCCACTGCTCCAAGGATTTTCTCAAAGGTACTAGGGTCCCTTCTGGCGGTGCTAAGACCAAGGGGCATTGCTGTAGTACCTTACTTGGACGACATTCTGATTCAAGCGTCGTCCCTTCCTCAAGCAAAGGCTCACACGGACATAGTCCTGGCCTTTCTCAGATCTCACGGATGGAAAGTGAACGTGGAAAAGAGTTCTCTATCTCCGTCGACAAGAGTTCCCTTCTTGGGAACAATAATAGACTCCTTAGAAATGAGGATTTTTCTGACAGAGACCAGAAAAACAAAACTTCTAAACTCTTGTCGGATACTTCATTCCGTTCCTCTTCCTTCCATAGCGCAGTGCATGGAAGTGATAGGTTTGATGGTAGTGGCAATGGACATAGTTCCTTTTGCGCGCATTCATCTAAGACCATTACAACTGTGTATGCTCAGTCAGTGGAATGGGGACTATACAGACTTGTCTCCGAAGATACAAGTAAATCAGAGGACCAGAGACTCACTCCGTTGGTGGCTGTCCCTGGACAACCTGTCACAAGGGGTGACCTCCCGCAGACCAGAGTGGGTCATTGTCACGACCGACGCCAGTCTGATGGGCTGGGGCGCGGTCTGGGGATCCCTGAAAGCTCAGGGTCTTTGGTCTCGGGAAGAATCTCTTCTACCGATAAATATTCTGGAACTGAGAGCGATATTCAATGCTCTCAAGGCTTGGCCTCAGCTAGCGAGGGCCAAGTTCATACGGTTTCAATCAGACAACATGACGACTGTTGCGTACATCAACCATCAGGGGGGAACAAGGAGTTCCCTGGCGATGGAAGAAGTGACCAGAATCATTCAATGGGCGGAGACTCGCTCCTGCCACCTGTCTGCAATCCACATCCCAGGAGTGGAAAATTGGGAAGCGGATTTTCTGAGTCGTCAGACATTGCATCCGGGGGAGTGGGAACTCCATCCGGAAATCTTTGCCCAAATCACTCAACTGTGGGGCATTCCAGACATGGATCTGATGGCCTCTCGTCAGAACTTCAAGGTTCCTTGCTACGGGTCCAGATCCAGGGATCCCAAGGCGACTCTAGTAGATGCACTAGTAGCACCTTGGACCTTCAAACTAGCCTATGTATTCCCGCCGTTTCCTCTCATCCCCAGGCTGGTAGCCAGGATCAATCAGGAGAGGGCGTCGGTGATCTTGATAGCTCCTGCGTGGCCACGCAGGACTTGGTATGCAGATCTGGTGAATATGTCATCGGCTCCACCATGGAAGCTACCTTTGAGACGAGACCTTCTTGTTCAAGGTCCGTTCGAACATCCGAATCTGGTCCCACTCCAGCTGACTGCTTGGAGATTGAACGCTTGATCTTATCAAAGCGAGGGTTCTCAGATTCTGTTATTGATACTCTTGTTCAGGCCAGAAAGCCTGTAACTAGAAAAATTTACCACAAAATTTGGAAAAAATATATCTGTTGGTGTGAATCTAAAGGATTCCCTTGGGACAAGGTTAAGATTCCTAAGAGTCTATCCTTCCTTCGAGAAGGATTGGAAAAAGGATTATCTGCAAGTTCCTTGATGGGACAGATTTCTGCCTTGTCTGTGTTACTTCACAAAAAGCTGGCAGCTGTGCCAGATGTTCAAGCCTTTGGTCAGGCTCTGGTTAGAATCAAGCCTGTTTACAAACCTTTGACTCCTCCTTGGAGTCTCAACTTAGTTCTTTCAGTTCTTCAGGGGGTTCCGTTTGAACCCTTACATTCCGTTGATATTAAGTTATTATCTTGGAAAGTTTTGTTTTTGGTTGCAATTTCTTCTGCTAGAAGAGTTTCAGAATTATCTGCTCTGCAGTGTTCTCCTCCTTATCTGGTGTTCCATGCAGATAAGGTGGTTTTACGTACTAACCTGGTTTTCTTCCGAAAGTTGTTTCTAACAAAAACATTAACCAGGAGATAGTCGTGCCTTCTCTGTGTCCGAAACCAGTTTCGAAGAAGGAACGTTTGTTGCACAATTTGGATGTTGTTCGCGCTCTAAAATTCTATTTAGATGCTACAAAGGATTTTAGACAAACATCTTCCTTGTTTGTTGTTTATTCTGGTAAAAGGAGAGGTCAAAAAGCAACTTCTACCTCTCTCTCTTTTTGGATTAAAAGCATCATCAGATTGGCTTACGAGACTGCCGGATGGCAGCCTCCTGAAAGGATCACAGCTCCTTCCACTAGGGCTGTGGCTTCCACATGGGCCTTCAAGAACGAGGCTTCTGTTGATCAGATATGTAGGGCAGCGACTTGGTCTTCACTGCACACTTTTACCAAATTTTACAAGTTTGATACTTTTGCTTCTTCTGAGGCTATTTTTGGGAGAAAGGTTTTGCAAGCCGTGGTGCCTTCCATTTAGGTGACCTGATTTGCTCCCTCCCTTCATCCGTGTCCTAAAGCTTTGGTATTGGTTCCCACAAGTAAGGATGACGCCGTGGACCGGACACACCTATGTTGGAGAAAACATAATTTATGTTTACCTGATAAATTACTTTCTCCACGGGTGTGTCCGGCCCACGGCCCGCCCTGGTTTTTTAATCAGGTCTGATAATTTATTTTCTTTAACTACAGTCACCACGGTATCATATGGTTTCTCCTATGCAAATATTCCTCCTTAACGTCGGTCGAATGACTGGGGTAGGCGGAGCCTAGGAGGGATCATGTGACCAGCTTTGCTGGCTCTTTGCCATTTCCTGTTGGGGAAGAGAATATCCCACAAGTAAGGATGACGCCGTGGACCGGACACACCGTTGGAGAAAGTAATTTATCAGGTAAACATAAATTCTGTTTTTTCATTTTGCATGTTTTATTTTTTGAGAATCAAATGTAATCAAAGTGTCTTTCTTGCTTTCTTCACAGGCCCGTGGGAATGCCAAAAATGGAAAAAGTTTTTTTACACAATCCTAGTTTAGAAGAAACTATTAGTTTAGTATCAATATCAGCAACAACATCACATTTTCATGCATCATTTTTTCAAAATAGGGTAAGTGGCTTTTTTCCCCTTTTCTATTTCAGAAGATGCAAAATAAATAAATAAAATTACATATATATGTACCAGGTGGCCCTCGTTTTACAACGGTTCAATTTACACCGTTTCAGAATAACAACCTTTTTTCCAGTCATGTGACTACTATTGAAAAGCATTGAGAAGCAATGCATTGATTAAAATAGCCAGTAGGTGGAGCTGTGTTGCAGCAAAGCCAAGCAAGCTGAAATTAATCAGTTTAACCAGACCTGAGCTATCGAGCAGATTTCAATGGAACAAGATCTTCCTGTTTATAAATCAGTCCAGATTGGAATGCATAGAAAGAACTGTTTGCATAAAAATGCAAGTAAAGTCTTTGTTGTGTGATTATTTTATTAGGTTTATAATGCTGTTTAGCAAATGTTTTTGTTCATTTAACTTAGTTTAATTATATATTCTGTGTTGTGTGATTATTTTATCAAGTTTATAATGCTGTTTAGCATTTAAATTCTTCATTTCAGTTCTTTAAAAATTAATGTATTAGGTGTTACTTATGACAATTTTGAGAGGGGCCTGGAACCTATCTCCCTCACTTCCCATTGACTTACATTATAAACTGAGTTTCAATTTACAATGGTTTTGATTTACAACCATTCCTTCTGACACCTTACCCCGGCGTAAACTGAGGGCTACCTGTATATATAAATATATATATGAGTGGTTTATAGGACTGTTATTGTTGTTATAGACTCTGTTAAAGGGGCTGTTAACACCTTGAGTATATATATATATATATATATATATATATATAATGTTTAAGTATGCACAATGAAACTTGAAAATGTACCCAGCTGATTCTCAAGGCTAACCCTGCTACTTTGCCTAATTGGCTTTAACTGAAAACAACTGTCAAACAATGCATTTTATACTAACATCATGACTGCGGCTATCCATGTTGTTTAGACCTAAGCATGCATTGGCTCCTTCAAATAAGACAAGTGTTGGGTGAAGTTTGGCTATTGAAAAACAACTGCAGCAAACAATGTGAATTTGTTTAAAAACTCGACTGGGCTGATATGTTATTCAAAAGCAAGTCAACATAAATGTATTGTAATTACAAGGTATTTACTGTCCCTTTACAGTGTTTATTGATTAACTTAAAGAGCTGGACTTGATTCTTCAAATGTGTTAATGAACTGTATATGATGTACCTATATGATTTTTTTAAAGAAATCTTATGTTTAGAAAAAATGGTATCATCTTGTGGTATATATAGTGTTCAACAAATTGATTTTCTGATACAAATGATGGAGATTGTTGCTTTATATTGTAATTATTTTCCATCTTAATGGGAGGAGAGTCCACTGCTTTATTTATTACTTGTGGGAATTAAAGTGAATGTAAAGTTTCATCCAGTAGTGCCCGGTTTTTAAAAATACTATTAGAAACAGGTGCACTTTCATTGATAAAACTTTACATTGCACCATATTTGTAGAAATACTTACCTCTTCGTCTTGAAAGCCGCTCCAGCGCTTCGCCAGCCCGTCGCAAGCCTCTTCCTACGTCAGAAATGACGATTCCGGCCTTCCTCCAATAACAGTGTTGCTTTTGGCAGTGCTTCCCCCGGGGGGTGGGGAGCCGTGATTGGAGGATGCCGGAATCGTCATTGCTGACGTAGGAAGAGGCTTGGGACAGGCTGGCAAAGCACTGGAGCGGCTTTCAAGGCGAAGAGGTAAGTATTTCTACAAATATGGTGCAATGTAAAGTTTCATCAATAAAAGTGCCCCTGTTTTTAATAATATTTTTAAAAACCAGGCACTACTTGATGAAACTTTACATTCACTTTAAGAACCTGGCCACCAGGAGGAGGCAAAGACGCCCCAGCCAAAGGCTTAAATACCTCCCCCACTCCCCGCATCCCCCAATCATTCTTTGCCTTTCGTCAGAGGAGAATGGCAGAGAAGTGTCGGAAGAGGGGTAGTACTCTTCAGTATGGGACTGGAGTTTTAAGTAGTCTTGTCTGCCTCTCAGTGAGAGCATTGACGAATGTTAGGGTCTGGAGATGCAGGGAGAGTCTTCCTGCGAAATCATCCAGATTTGTATTAACAGCCCCTAAGCAATCAGTGTTGACGAGTTTCACTGCCTGCTTCTATCACTCAAGTCCATGTCAGGTGCGATGCTACAAGACTGTCAAACTTGGGAGGCTGTGTGTCCCACGGCAGAGATTTCGGTAAGATAGTTTCATTTTATCTCATATGATAACGTTAGAAGACAGGGTCACAGTGTATGTTCCATATGCCTTGATAATATGATATCAAACATGTTTGATACCACTGAGCCGTCCACATCTGAGAAGCTGTCATCCAGTGAGGTGCGTACCCTACATGCTTATCTCTCTACACATGCAGTTTCCCATTGCATTGCTGATCCTTCATCTGGAGGGGGGCATTTTTTCACCAGACGTTACTGCGCAGCTCAGATGGCAGTGTCTGCGTCCTTTAATTCTTTACTTCACCCTGCTATGCGCAAGTGAGAGGTCACATATTGCACTCCTTCCCAGAGTACATCAGATAATTTACTATTGGATTTAACTGATAGGATTATCGGAGTGTGACGTTCTTTCTGAGACTTCATAGTATGAACATTCTGGGTCGGAGTCTGCTGCCTCTAAACCTCCAGCTGCGGAGGAACCAGACTTTAGTTTTAGGAATTTGCCCTTTCTTCTAAAGGAAGTTTTTTCTTCTTAAATGGAAAGAGTCCACAGCTGCATTCATTACTTTTGGGAAATAAGAACCTGGCCACCAGGAGGAGGCAAAGAGCCAAAGGCTTAAATACTCCTCCCACTCCCCTCATCCCCTAGTCATTCTTTGCCTTTCGTCCCAGGAGGTTGGCAAAGAAGTGCCAGAATTTTTAAATTTTTTTTTTTTTGTCTCTTAAGGAAGGTAGTACTTTTTGGCATGGGACAGGAGTTTTAAGTAGTCCTGTCAGTCTCTCAGTGAGGGCTTGGATGAAAGTTAGAGTCCGGAGATGCAGGGAGATTCTTTCTGCGAAACCATCCTGACTCATGTTAACAGCTCCTCAAGCAATCAATGTTGTCGAACTTTGCTCCGCTGTGTTCCTGTTCCACGGCGTAGATTCCGGTAAGATCATTTCATTTTACTTTATTTCTAAATGTACTGTAATGTGAATGTTTTCCTGAGAGGCTACCACCTTGCGGGTCTATCTTATCACAAGGGTCTCAGTGATACCTCGAGGTATCCCTTATGTTGTCCTGAGGCCTTTTAGATGTCTCTTCATAATACTTCTAGCCTTGCTCCTTGGACTTTAGCTAGGGTGGTTCCTTCCTTCGGTCGGGGCTTTCGAGTTCTTGGTGCTATCCAGATTCTCTGGATATGCATTCATATCCCTTGTGTCTGGCTTTTTGACCAGTTTTTGGTGTTTAGTTCTAGGATAAGGTTGCCTGAACTATTAGGTGCCCAGACCTGTTTTTCTTCCTGAGACTTCCAGTTGCTGAGGCTTTGCCTGGCTTTTTTCCTGACCCAGTCTTTTGTTGTTTTGGAATCTTGGATCTCAGGGCTGGTCAGGGTGTTCCACAGTAGTGGGAACTTGGGCTATTTCCATGCTCCAACTATCTGACCTGGTCATGGTGGCCAGGTTTTCGGAGTATTTATTACTCTTTGCAACAGAGCAGCCCAGGTGCTCTAGGGTTAGCTTTGTGACTTGAGTCTCCAGAGTGTTTGGTTCATACCCAGCTGCTGGCGCTGGAGGTCCAACTTCTGGTGCGCCTTACGGTTGCATTCCCTTGGCCAGCTTGCCAGTGTATACTGTGGAATGGCTGAGTCTCTGCTTGACAAGCTACTTGGGGGGTCCTTTTCTAGTACATTTGTTTTGGGCATTTATCTTCCTATTTGCCGGTGGCTTCGGGCCTTGAGGACAGTTATTGCCCTTACGGCCTCATCCCTTTTCTTTAGGGGAGATTCTCCTCCCTATGGAGACGGAGTCCTTTCTTGGGGCTTCTCCTGGATGGGAGGTAAACAGGTGGGATTGGTTCCCCCTGGGGTCTTGCTAGCTCCAAGTCAGACTTCTTGGGCCTTTATTTGGATAGATCCATAGGTCTATGGCCTTGTCAGCTGTTTTCAGAGTCGGGTTGTATTTGTACTTTGTGGGGATGGCTGTGCTATCCTTATGCTCGTTCCTGTACCAGTTTCGGGATTCTTTTGTTCCTCTATTTTGGATCCCTGGGGCTGGGTTGGTGGTCTACAGACCTGCGTTCAGGTCGCAGTCTCCTTTGGATGTATGAGACTTGTTGAGTCTATTAGCTCAGTCTGCTAGGATATAGAATTTCCTTTCAACTTGCTCCATCAATTTCAGAAGAGGGTCTACTGTTCCTTCAGTTTCTGAGGGTATACTCTCCTTCTCGGGGAGCCTCGATTGAAGTTTTGTGTTCCCCTTTTTAGGGACCTGTATAAGTCCGGTGTCTTTGCTTGCCTTGAGCGTGCCCTCTGTCTGGGGGTGGCTTTTGCGGTCTATTCCTTGCTTGACTGCTTCTTCCTCGCAAGTGCCCTCTGTTTCATCCTAATATGGACTCTGTGTTTTCCAACCAGGTTTTTTTTTTTGCCTGGGTCTATTACATGTTTTTCGTGGTTGAATACTTTGGCATTCTATGTTCAGACGCTGGGAGGACTTTGCCTCTTCAGTTGCATTCAGTGCTTGCAGGATGTTGAAGAGAAGTCTGTTCTGTTTCGCTTGGTATAGGCGTGGCCTCCTTTTCCTGTTTGGACTCGTTTGGGTGTCTTTGAGCTGGGCTTTTTTGTATTATGGGAACTTTTTCAGTTTCCTCTGTTTTTCTTTACCTTGTCGCCTTGGGGGTTTCGGCTGGTGTCCCGTTCATTAGTGGGGGGGGGTGGTGTTATGGGGGACTGTCTGTTAGGCGACGGTGTCTCCTAGAGGATTGTTGGCTCAGTCGAGTCCGTTTGGCGGTCTCTAGTTTGGCTTCTGGACTAGCACGAAGCAGGGTTTTTTATTATGTAGAGGTTCAGGCCTGGTGCCCTAAGTATGGGCCGCCTGTTTTACCCTCCTGTCTTGACATTCAGTGTCCTCTATAGCTTGGGTATTGTTTTCCCAAAAGTAATGAATGCACCTGTGGAATCTATCCATTTAAGAAGAAAAACATAAATTATACTTACCTGATAATTTCCTTTTTCTTCTGATGGGAAGAGTCCACAACTCCCCACCCGTAATTTAATATGGGTCGTTCTTATTATTCTTCTGGCACCTTTCACCCTGATATTTCTTCTACTGTTGCTTGTTCCCCAGCAGAATGACTGGGGGATTAGGGGAGTGGGAGGAGTATTTAAGCCTTTGGCTGGGGTGTCTTTGCCGCCTCCTGGTGGTCAGGTTCTTATTTCACAAAAGTAATGAATGCAGCTGAGAACTCTTTCCATCTGAAGAAAAGGAAATTATTAGGTAAGCATAATTTATGTTTTTGGCAAATTCAGTGGTTCCAGAGGCCAAATTGCCTGAGGAATCTTTGATTCCTAAATTGGATAGAGTTTGAGGACAAGGTGGTACCTTATCCTCCCCTGCTCCTGTTAGATGGCGAACATTATTAAGAATGGATGGAATTGGAATGTTCCTCTCTTCTCCTTTTAACAAATCGTTTCCCGGTCCTGGACTCTCAATGGAGTTGTGAGGTTCCTTCCCCAAAAGGGATGGCGCTATCTTCACCCTTGCTAACGTATTACTATCCCGTTTGAGGATAGCTCTTCGTTTTAAGATCCCATGGATAAAGGATGGAAAGTCTGTTAAGAAAGTTGTTTCAACATTCAGAATATTTGTTTTAACCGGGGTTGGCCGTTGCCGCGGTTCCTGGAGAAACTACCTTCTGGCATGACTCCTTATAGGATTGATCAGGGTGGAGAGGTTCCTTCGGTGTTACTCAGGAAAGACTTACGGCCTTGAGGGTTACTAATTCTTTCTTTTATCTGTGATGCTATTAGGCAGATTATTCAACTAAATTCTAAGACTTCAGTTTTTTCTGTTCAGGCCGTCGGGCTCTGGCTGAAGTCATGGTCTGTGGATATGACTTAAGTCTAGACTTCTTTTCCTCCCATTTAAGGGAATGATTTTGTTTGGTCCAGGCCTGGACTCAATTATCTCCATGGTCACGGGGCAAGGGGCCCTCCTACCGCAAGAGAATATGAACGAGTCTAAGGGACAATTTTCGTTTTGATAAAGCCCATGTCAGCAGTCCTCCGCTAAGCCTGAGCAAACCAAGAGCTCTTGGAAGTCGGCTCAGTCCTGGAATAAATCCAAGCAGAGCAAGAAGCCCGCCGAGTCTAAGTCACCATGAACGGGCAGTCCCCCTGTCCTCTTCTGGATCGTGTAGGGGCAGACTGTTGCTCTTTTCAGTCGCTTGGTTCAGGGATGTGCAGGATCCATGGGTCCAGAAGGTCATAGCTTAGGGTTACAAGATAGGTTTCAAGACTCAGCTGACCAGAAAGGAGGGAATCTGTCCTCTTAGGAGTTATGGTCCCGGTGCCTATCGCTGTGAGAGGTTTGGGTTACTATTCAAACCTTTTCGTAGTTCCAAAGAAAGAGGGAATTTTCCCTCCGATTTGGACCTGTAGTACTTAAACAAGTTTTTAAATGTCCCCTCGTTCAAGAGGGAGACAATTTGTCCTTTATTCCCCTCATTCGAGAAGGGCAGTTCATGACCACAATAGATCTGAAGGATGCTCCCTTCATGTACCAATCCTCAAGGACCACTTCCAGTTCCTAAGGTTTGTGTTCCTGGACCAGCACTTCCAGTTTATTGATCTTCTGTTTGGTCTAGCTGGTATAGTGGTGAAAATAGCTGCCTGCCAAGTAGTTTACCCGGGTTTCATTCCCGGCTAACACAGCATTCTCCAAGAAGTTTTTCGGAGAGTGGACCATTCGGAATCTTTCCTCTGTCTTCTTTGATTCCATGGATGGTAGATAAATCTAGAGAGTGTTCTCTTGTATCAAGTACCAGGGTAGAATTCTCGGATACTATAATATTCTCCATGGACATGAGAACATTTCTAACAGACCAGAGACGTTGCTTGACATGTCTTGCCCTCCAGACCTCCTTAATGCCATCTGTGGCTCGGTGTATGGAGGTGATTGGTCTCATGGTGTCCAGCATGGACAGCATTTCCTTTGCCAGGTTTCACCTCAGACAGTTGCGACTGAGCATGCTGAAGCAGTGGAACGGCGATCATTTGGATCTGTATCAACAGATTTCTCTGGACAACCGATCGAGAGAATCGCTCTCTTGGTGTTTTTATTTGGATCCCTTGTACAAGGGATGTCCGTCTCAAGACCATCCTGGGTGATTGTGACTACGGCTGCGACTCTGTCAGGATGGGGAGCTGTTTGGAGTGCCAGGAAGGCACAGGGCCTATAGACTAGGGAAAGCTCCTTCCAGATCGCATTTGGGATCTTCTGGCAATATACAATACTCTGAAGGCTTTGCTTCTGCTGGGTTCGTCCCAGTTTATCAGATTCCAATCAGACAATATATCCTCGGTGGCTTGCATCAACCATCAGGAGGGGAACGAGTAGCTCCCTAATTATGAGCGAAGTATCTCGGATTCTGGAGTGGGCAGAGACCCACATTTGTTCGTTGTCAGCAATCCACATTCCGGGTGTTGACAGCTGGGAAGCGTATTTCCTCAGCAGACAATACTTTAACCAGGGGGATTGGTCTCTCCATCCCGAGTGTTTGCGGAAATTAGCAAGAGGAAGATCTTATGACGTCACATTACCAAGTTACCCAGATATGGATCGAGGTACAGGGATCCTCATCCTCTTCTGTTTGTCCTAGCTACTGCTCCAAGGATATTTTCAAAGGTTCTGGGGGCTCTTCTAGCCATTGCCAGAACACAAGGTATTGCAGTAGTGCCTTACCTGGATGATATCTTGGTGCAGGCACCATCTTTTCATCTAGCGGAAGAACATTCAGAGTCCCTTCTCAATTTACTTCGATCACATGGAGGGAAGATAAACTTGAAAATGAGTTATCTTACTCCAAGTACAAGGGTGAATTTCCTGGGGACAATAATAGTCTCCATATCCATGAAAATATTCCTCACAGAGACATTGCAAGCTAACTTTTGCATGTCTTGCCCTCCAGGCCTCCTTGAGACCCTCATTGGCTCAGTGTATGGAGGTGATCGGACTCATGGTGTCCTGTATGGACATCATTCGTATGGACATCATTCTTTCAGCCAGATTCCATCTCAGACCCTTACAACTATGCATGCTGAGACAATGGAACGGCAACAATTCAGATCTGTCACAACAGATTGTGCTGGACAACCTGTTGAGAAACTCGCTCTCTTTGTGGCTCTGTCCAGATCATCTGTCCCAAGGCACATGCTTCTTGAGACCGTCCTGGGAGATTGTGACTACGGACGCAAGCCTTTCCAGCTGGGGAGCCGTTTGGGGTGCCAAGAAGGCACAAGAACTGTGCACTCACAAGTCCTCCCTACCGATCAATATATTCAAACTCCGGGCAATCTTCAATGCCTTGAAGGCTTGACCCCTTCTTGGTTCGTCCCAGTTTATCAGATTCCAATCAGACACTATAACCTCGGTTGCCTACATCAACCATCAGGGGGGAACGAGAAGTTCTTTGGCTATGAGAGAAGCATCTCATATACTAGAATGGGCGGAGACTCACAGATGTATGCTGTCAGCAATCCCCATTCCGGGTGTGGACAACTGGGAAGCGGACTTCTTCAGCAGGCAATCATTTCACCCGGGGGAATGGTCTCTCCACCACAAGGTATGCAGCGATTGTGGGACGCCGGATAGAGATCTCATGGCATCCCGCCTCAATACCAAGCTACATGTATATCTTTTCATGTATCTCATATATTTTCGTATATCTTAATTACTGCTTCTTCCTCGTGTTGTGGCTCACATCAAGCAGGAGCGAGCATCAATGCTCCATCGTGGCCGCAAAGGACGTGGTTTGTGGATCTGGTGGGGATGTCCTCATCTCCTCAGTGGAGGTTACCTTGTAGCAGGGATCTGCTGATACAGGGTCCCTTTGTTCACCAAATTTAGATTATCTGAGGCTGACTGCTTGGAGATTGAACGCTTAGTGTTAGCCAAGAGAGGATTCTCTGAGAGTGTTATCGACACTCTGGTTCAAGCTCGTAAGCCAGTTACTCTTTTTATCTACCATAAAGTGTGGAGGACTTACTTGTTCTGGTGTGAAGAGCGTGGCTTTTCCTGGCATAAGGTTAAGGTTGCCAGAATTTTATCTTTTCTCCAGGATGGATTGAAGAAGGGTCTATCTGCTATTTGTTAAATTAGAGTGATTTGTGAGAAGCAAAACCTATTCTAACCCCAAAAACAGAATTAGTAATGCCAATTATATATCCTAAAATCAAGTAAGGATATAAAAAAGCAAGGTAGGTTTTAACAAACCATAATTACTATCATAGACGATGGGGGATGCTCACTGTCCTTTTGCAAAGTACATTTGAAAAAGAGAAAAAAGTGGACAGTAATAGAGCACTCAAAGAGAATCTAATACCATAATAACAGTATAAGAGGAAAAGGCAGGAGAGGTTGCCAGGGGGGGTTGACACATTAAAACTTAACGTTTATTGGTATAACACACTAACAGTGTAGGTATGCTTAAAACTTAGATTAAAAAACAAAAAGAGGAGAGTACCAGCAAACTATAGTAATACTATTGAAGAATATACTATTACCAGCAAAGTGAATGCTATACCGGTGATTACTGCACACAATAAAGGCTGTGTGTGCAAGGGAAAGGATCAGTTCCTTTTCAAGGTAAACCCCAGTCTACAATCAGGAAAGTAAAGGACCTCAGTCCGGTATACACCACAATATGCTCAATCTACTAAAAACGGAGGATTGACCTCCCAACAATTACTGCAAACTACGTGTAATACTGGAGCAGTGTTGACCGGTCTGAGGGATAAGCAATTAGCTTGAGAAAACCAATATTAGAGTAGTATCTATGAGTCCCAAATATATTAGGTTGCTGGTCTCACAGAGCGCCTGATGCGCATTTCGCCATACCTGGCTTTATCAAAGGCTAACCCGACATGGGAAAGTCTTCCTGCCTAAGTAATGTTAATTAGCCAATCAGGGGTGAGAAAAGGTACACACCCCTGAAGCAGACTAATAGAGAATGTCCTCGTATCATTGGATAGATGTCGGTCACTTGATGAAAAACGTCAGAGAGCTATCTTTGCGTACACGCAGTGCTCAATATGACAGATTCAGAAATATGCATATAGAAATAACAAAGCAATCTATGTGAAGTCATTGGAGTGTTAACCAATAATATGCAATAAATATTATAAAGAGTATATCTTTAAGTAATCGTAGTGGATCGTTGTGAGTGTATGTGACAATCCTACAGTAATACAATATAAAGTACTCGTTCAGTACTTTCACAATATTGTTGAATTGCAGTTTAATGATAAATAGAATTTGAAGGTAAAGACCGGTATGTCAAAATTTAATAGTTAAACAAATCACTATCCATACCTCAAACAGTGATCAAAAAGTCGTTGAAGCAAAAGAACGTTAGACAAATAAAAGTAAACATATTAAATTAGTATATTATCACATATAATACTACATATTGAAACCACAGGATGTAATATAACAGCTACTATCCTTACAGTGGTGAGTGTCGAAATTCAGAAGATTGAATCATTACGATATTAATGTGCTCTAAAGATATTGTATATCAAACGATTGGTCTATATGAACAGTATCTCAAATCTGAGCTCAAATTATACCGGAACTAGTAATATCTTAAAGATGTCCCTATAGATAATTACTATGGTCGTAAAGTATACATAATTGGTTGCAGAGTAGAGCTCAGATTGCTATTATTGTAACACAATTACTAATTGTCAGATTAAAAGTATGTCCAAATATATTTGTTATATATCTTCAGAAAGGAGAATTCACCCTATATAGACTTCTAAAAGTAGTTAATATATAAACAAAGGGGGGTGAAGATTATTGGATAGACCATAAACAAAAGGGGCTTTCATATTGGGGTCTTTAACCCAACAAAATCATTTTGCGAATATTTGTAAACTGTTATAAAGATCTTAAGAGTACATCAAAAGATATAAAGACAAAGGCTTCTTGGGTATCTCATAAGAAGGAGCCATATCCATCTTGTTCGTTAAGTCCATTTTGTGTAAGAGTATTTAACCAAAAGATCCACCTACATTCAGCTTGTAGTAGCATATTTTCAATGTTACTACCCCTAATACCTGTTTTGATCACCTGTCGAACACAGACCTTTAAATCTGGTTTGCTTCCATGTTTGTTAAGATAGTGTCGAGCAACAGGAGTAAGGTTTTTATCTTTCATTTTGTCACTTTCGCAGTTTTTAATGCTATTGATATGTTCCCCAAGTTTTAAGCATACCTACACTGTTAGTGTGTTACATTATAATTATACCAATAAACGATAAGTTTTAATGTGTCAACCTCCCCTGGCAGCCTCTCCCGCCTTATTCTCTTATACTGTTATTATGGTATTAGATTCTCTTTGAGTGCTCTATTACTGTCCACCTTTTTCTCTTTTTCAAATCTATCTGCTAGTTCCCTGAAGGGACAGATATTGGCCCCGTCTGTGTTACTGCCCAAGAGATTGGCTGAGCTTCCAGATGTGCAGTCCTTTGTTAAGGCTCTAACTAGGATCAGACCTGTGTTTAGATCTGGGGCTCCGCCTTGGAGCCTCAGTCTTGTTCTTTGTGTTTTGCAGCAGGCTCCGTTTGAGCCTATGCATACTGTTGATATTAAATTGTTATCTTGGAAGGTTCTTTTTTTTTTTTTTGCTGGCTATTGCCTCTGTGTGCAGAGTTTCTGAGATTTCTGCTTTACAATGTGACTCCCCTTATCTTGTTTTCCATGCTGATAAGGCAATTTTACGTACTAAATTAGGGTTCCTCCCTAAGGTGGTGTCGAATTGTAACATTAATCAAGAAATTGTTGTTCCTTCCTTGTGTCCTAATTCTCCCTTAGCGAAGGAACGCTTGCTTCACAATCTGGATGTGGTTCGTGCCTTGAAGTTCTATCTTCAGGCTACTAAGGAATTCAGACAATTTGTCATCTATAGATGGAAGCGTAAGGGGCAGAAGGCTACTACGACTTCCCTATCTTTCTGGTTGAGGAGTGTCATCCTCTTAGCTTGGGCTTTTAAGAACGAAGCTGTGTGGGTCAGATTTGTAAGGTGGCTACCTTGTCCTCCTTACACATTTTTGCAAGTTTAATGTGTTTTCTTCGGCTGAAGCAGCTTTCGGGAGAAATGTTTTGCAGGCTGTGGTGCCCTCAGAATATGGTTTGTCTCTTCTTTTATTTTTCCCCCTCCCATTATTCATTCAGTGTCTGGAGCTTGGGTATAGTGTTTCAAACAGTAAGGAATGAAGTCGTGGACCCTCCCTACCTTTTGGAAGGAAAACATAATTTATGCTTACCAGATAAATTCCTTTCCTTCCTGGCCGTAATTTATTGTTTGTTGGGTGGCTTCCTTTTTATATTTTTTCTCCTGGCACCTTTATACCCTAATGTTTCTCCTACTTTTTCCTTGTACCCTCGGCAGGATGACTGGGTGATAGGGGAAGTGGGAGGGATATTTAAGCCTTTGGCTGGGGTGTCTTTGCCTCCTCCTGGTGGCCAGGTGTTGTATTTCTCAACAGTAAGGAATGAAGTCGTGGACTCTCACTGCCAGGAAGGAAAGGAATTTATCTGGTAAGCATACATTTATGTTTTTGAGTATTGAAACATGCCCTTTTAGGAAAGACGTTGAAAATTCTCTTTTAGAAAAGCATGTGAATATTTGATGAGTATGCTCAAAGTACCAAAAATATGCCTTTAAAGAATGTGAATATCACTATAAGAAGAGTATGTGAACATTCCTTTAATAGAATTTATCCACATTCTGATGAGGATGTTTAAAGCATAGAAAATATGTCTTTAAGAAAAGTGTGAATATTCCTTTAAGAAAAGCATGTGAATATTTGATGAGTATATTTAAATATTGGAATATGCCTTTAAAGAAAGAATATGAATATCCATTTAAGGGAAATATGACACAAGTGTGAATATCCTTTTAAGAAATGAATGATGCAGACCAGGCACTCTTTGTTTTTAACCAATAAGAATTGTATACTGCTTTTAAATAATGACCTCAGGTGAAATGTCTTTAGCTATGATTACGTCATGAGCCGAAACATGTAAGCTGACATTATGCTGATGGGTCTGGCACATTGATGTGCGAGCTGGATTCTTTGAATTTTTAAAGAATTTACAATAAAATTAATTTGTTTTATTTGTTTCCTGTTTTCTGCTGCTTTGATACACTCTATCCGAATTAGAGGAGATTAAGGACCAAAATAAGTTTCTAAAGTCGGAAATTTCTTTTATTTGTGATGCTGTTGTTCAGATGAATGTGAAGAACACAGCTTTAGTAGTTCTCAGCAGAAAAGGGCTCTTTGGTTAAAGTCTTGGTCTGCAGACATGGTTTCTTAGTCCAGACTGTTATCTTTGACCTTTAAAGGTAAGACCCTTTTTGGTCCGGTCTTGGATTCTATAATTTCAAATGTAACTGGGGTAAAGGAGCTTTCTTACCCCAGGATAAGAAGGCTAGGCCTAAGGGTAGGCCTGGAGGACGTTTTAGTCCCTCTCGCTAAAACAACAATCAGAGATCTAATTCTTCCCAGAGGAAGGAGTTCTCCAAACCTTCTTGGAAGCCGAACCCTATGTGGGTTTGGCTTCTAAATTTGCATGAATGTGCGGCCCCCAATGCGGACTTGGCTCCGGTAGGGGGCAGACTAAGCCTTTTTCAGGGGGCATGGGCTTAATCTGTTGAAGACCCATGGGTTATGGAGATTGTGTCCCAGGGTTACAGAATAGGTTTCAAGTTGCGTCCTCCTTTCGGGGGAAGGTTTATTATATAATCTCATATTTCAAAAAGACCACAGAAGAGGGTTGCTGCTTTTTGTTGCGTAAGAGATTTGGAGGACATGGGGGTCATTGTCCCAGTCACTCTGAGGGAGTGGAGAAAGGGTTTTTACTCCAACTTATTTGTTGTTCCAAAAAAGGAAGGAAGGGTTACATCATTCAAGATGGAAACAATCAGATTGATCCTCCCTTTAGTTCTAGAGGGCCAATTTATGTTGACTGTAGACCTGAAGGATGCGTATCTCGACATCCCAATTCATCAGGATCACCATCGATTTCTCAGGTTTGCTTTCATGGACAAACACTATCAGTTTACAGCTCTTCCCTTTGGGCTAGCTCTGCCAGCAGAGTTTTCACAAATGTTCTGGGAGCTCTCATCTCTGTAATTCATTCTCAGGAAGTGTCTGTTGCTCCTTATCTGGATGGTATATTGGTTCAAGCTCCATTTTTACCTTTAGCGGTGGCACATACTGAAAAATTTCAAGTCATGTCTGGAAAGTAAACGTTTCAAAGAGCTCTCTCACCCCAAGCACGAAAGTAACTTTCTTGGAAATAAAGCTTTCTTTCATGTAATTAACAAGAGTCCATGAGCTAGTGACGTATGGGATATACATTCCTACCAGGAGGGGCAAAGTTTCCCAAACCTTAAAATGCCTATAAATACACCCCTCACCACACCCACAAATCAGTTTTACAAACTTTGCCTCCAAGGGAGGTGGTGAAGTAAGTTTGTGCTAGATTCTACGTTGATATGCGCTCCGCAGCAAGTTGGAGCCCGGTTTTCCTCTCAGCGTGCAGTGAATGTCAGAGGGATGTGAGGAGAGTATTGCCTATTGAATGCAGTGATCTCCTTCTACGGGGTCTATTTCATAAGGTTCTCTGTTATCGGTCGTAGAGATTCATCTCTTACCTCCCTTTTCAGATCGACGATATACTCTTATATTTACCATTTCCTCTACTGATTCTCGTTTCAGTACTGGTTTGGCTTTCTACAAACATGTAGATGAGTGTCCTGGGGTAAGTAAGTCTTATTTTCTGTGACACTCTAAGCTATGGTTGGGCACTTTATTTATAAAGTTCTAAATATATGTATTCAAACATTTATTTGCCTTGACTCAGAATGTTCAACTTTCCTTATTTCCAGACAGTCAGTTTCATATTTGGGATTATGCTTTAAATTATCATATTTTGTCTTACCTCAAAAATTTGACTTTTTTCCCTGTGGGCTGTTAGGCTCGCGGGGGCTGAAAATGCTTCATTTTATTGCGTCATTTTTGGCGCGGATTTTTTTGGCGCAAAAATTCATTTCCGTTTCCGGCGTCATACGTGTCGCCGGAAGTTGCGTCATTTTTTGACGTTATTTTGCGCCAAAAATGTCGGCGTTCCGGATGTGGCGTCATTTTTGGCGCCAAAAGCATTTAGGCGCCAAATAATGTGGGCGTCTTATTTGGCGCCAAAAAATATGGGCGTCGCTTTTGTCTCCACATTATTTCAGTCTCATTTTCATTTGCTTCTGGTTGCTAGAAGCTTGATGTTTGGCATTTTTTTCCCATTCCTGAAACTGTCTTATAAGGAATTTGATCTATTTTGCTTTATATGTTGTTTTTTCTCTTACATATTGCAAGATGTCTCACGTTGCATCTGAGCCAGAAGATACTACAGGAAAACCACTGCCTGCTGGATCTACCAAAGCTAAGTGTATCTGCTGTAAACTTTTGGTAGCTATTTCTCCAGCTGTTGTTTGTATTAATTGTCATGACAAACTTGTTAAAGCAGATAATATTTCCTTTAGTGATGTACCATTGCCTGTTGCAGTTCCCTCAACATCTAAGGTGCAGAATGTTCCTGATAACATAAGAGATTTTGTTTCTGAATCCATAAAGAAGGCTTTGTCTGTTATTTCTCCTTCTAGTAAACGTAAAAAGTCTTTTAAATCTTCTCTCTCTACAGATGAATTTTTAAATGAACACCATCATTCTGATTCTTTGGACTCTTCTAGTTCAGAGGATTCTGTCTCAGAGATTGATGCTGATAAATCTTCATATTTATTTAAGATGGAATTTATTCGCTCTTTACTTAAAGAAGTACTAATTGCTTTAGAAATAGAGGATTCTAGTCCTCTTGATACTAATTCTATACGTTTGGATAAGGTTTTTAAAGCTCCTGCGGTTATTCCAGAAGTCTTTCCTGTTCCTAATGCTATTTCTGCAGTAATGGCTAAGGAATGGGATAAATTGGGTAATTCATTTACTCCTTCTAAACGTTTTAAGCAATTATATCCTGTTCCGCCTGACAGGTTAGAATTTTGGGACAAAATCCCTAAAGTTGATGGGGCTATTTCTACCCTTGCTAAACGTACTACCATTCCTACGTCAGATGGTACCTCGTTTAAGGATCCTTTAGATAGAAAAATTGAATCTTTTCTAAGAAAAGCTTATCTATGTTCAGGTAATCTTCTTAGACCTGCTATATCATTGGCTGATGTTGCTGCAGCTTCAACTTTTTGGTTGGAAACTCTAGCGCAACAAGTAACAAATCGTGATTCTCATGATATTATTATTCTTCTCCAGCATGCTAATAATTTCATCTGTGATGCCATTTTTGATATTATTAGAGTTGATGTTAGATTTATGTCTCTGGCTATCTTAGCCAGAAGAGCTTTATGGCTTAAGACTTGGAATGCTGATATGGCTTCTAAATCAACTCTACTTTCCATTTCTTTCCAGGGAAACATATTATTTGGTTCTCAGTTGGATTCTATTATTTCAACTGTTACTGGTGGGAAAGGAACTTTTTTACCACAGGATAAAAAATCTAAAGGTAAAAACAGGGCTAACAATCGTTTTCGTTCCTTTCGTTTCAACAAAGAACAAAAGCCTGATCCTTCGTCCTCAGGAGCAGTTTCAGTTTGGAAACCATCTCCAGTCTGGAATAAATCCAAGCCTGCTAGAAAGGCAAAGCCTGCTTCTAAGTTCACATGAAGGTACGGCCCTCATTCCAGTTCAGCTGGTAGGGGGCAGGTTACGTTTTTTCAAAGAAATTTGGATCAAATCTGTTCACAATCTTTGGATTCAGAACATTGTTTCAGAAGGGTACAGAATTGGTTTCAAGATGAGACCTCCTGCAAAGAGATTTTTTCTTTCCCATGTCCCAGTAAATCCAGTGAAAGCTCAAGCATTTCTGAATTGTGTTTCAGATCTAGAGTTGGCTGGAGTAATTATGCCAGTTCCAGTTCCGGAACAGGGGATGGGGTTTTATTCAAATCTCTTCATTGTACCAAAGAAGGAGAATTCCTTCAGACCAGTTCTGGATCTAAAATTATTGAATCATTATGTAAGGATACCAACGTTCAAGATGGTAACTGTAAGGACTATATTGCCTTTTGTTCAGCAAGGGAATTATATGTCCACAATAGATTTACAGGATGCATATCTGCATATTCCGATTCATCCAGATCATTATCAGTTCCTGAGATTCTCTTTTCTAGACAAGCATTACCAATTTGTGGCTCTACCGTTTGGCCTTGCTACAGCTCCAAGAATTTTCACAAAGATTCTCGGTGCCCTTCTGTCTGTAATCAGAGAACAGGGTATTGTGGTATTTCCTTATTTGGACGATATCTTGGTACTTGCTCCGTCTTTACATTTAGCAGAGTCTCATACGAATCGACTTGTGTTGTTTCTTCAAGATCATGGTTGGAGGATCAATTTACCAAAAAGTTCTTTGATTCCTCAAACAAGGGTAACCTTTCTGGGTTTCCAGATAGATTCAGTGTCCATGACTCTGTCTTTAACAGACAAGAGACGTCTAAAATTGATTACAGCTTGTCGAAACCTTCAGTCACAATCATTCCCTTCGGTAGCCTTATGCATGGAAATTCTAGGTCTTATGACTGCTGCATCGGACGCGATCCCCTTTGCTCGTTTTCACATGCGACCTCTTCAGCTCTGTATGCTGAACCAATGGTGCAGGGATTACACGAAGATATCTCAATTAATATCTTTAAAACCGATTGTTCGACACTCTCTAACGTGGTGGACAAATCACCATCGTTTAATTCAGGGGGCTTCTTTTCTTCTTCCGACCTGGACTGTAATTTCAACAGATGCAAGTCTCACAGGTTGGGGAGCTGTGTGGGGTTCTCTGACGGCACAAGGAGTTTGGGAATCTCAGGAGGTGAGATTACCGATCAATATTTTGGAACTCCGTGCAATTTTCAGAGCTCTTCAGTTTTGGCCTCTTCTGAAGAGAGAATCGTTCATTTGTTTTCAGACAGACAATGTCACAACTGTGGCATACATCAATCATCAAGGAGGGACTCACAGTCCTCTGGCTATGAAAGAAGTATCTCGAATTTTGGTTTGGGCGGAATCCAGCTCCTGTCTAATCTCTGCGGTTCATATCCCAGGTGTAGACAATTGGGAAGCGGATTATCTCAGTCGCCAAACGTTGCATCCGGGCGAATGGTCTCTTCACCCAGAGGTATTTCTTCAGATTGTTCAATTGTGGGGGCTCCCAGAGATAGATCTGATGGCCTCTCATCTAAACAAGAAACTTCCCAGGTATCTGTCCAGATCCCGGGATCCTCAGGCGGAGGCAGTGGATGCATTATCACTTCCTTGGAAGTATCATCCTGCCTATATCTTTCCGCCTCTAGTTCTTCTTCCAAGAGTAATCTCCAAGATTCTGAGGGAATGCTCGTTTGTTCTGCTAATAGCTCCGGCATGGCCTCACAGGTTTTGGTATGCGGATCTTGTCCGGATGGCATCTTGCCAGCCATGGACTCTTCCGTTAAGACCAGACCTTCTGTCACAAGGTCCTTTTTTCCATCCGGATCTGAAATCCTTAAATTTAAAGGTATGGAGATTGAACGCTTGATTCTTGGTCATAGAGGTTTCTCTGACTCCGTGATTAATACTATGTTACAGGCTCGTAAATCTGTATCTTGAGAGATATATTATTGAGTCTGGAAGACTTATATTTCATGGTGTCTTTCTCATTATTTTTCTTGGCATTCTTTTAGAATACCGAGAATTTTACAATTTCTTCAGGATGGTTTGGATAAGGGTTTGTCCGCAAGTTCTTTGAAAGGACAAATCTCTGCTCTTCCTGTTCTTTTTCACAGAAAGATTGCTATTCTTCCTGATATTCATTGTTTTGTACAAGCTTTGGTACGTATAAAACCTGTCATTAAGTCAATTTCTCCTCCTTGGAGTTTGAATTTGGTTCTGGGAGCTCTTCAAGCTCCTCCGTTTGAACCTATGCATTCATTGGACATTAAATTACTTTCTTGGAAAGTTTTGTTCCTTTTGGCCATCTCTTCTGCTAGAAGAGTTTCTGAATTATCTGCTCTTTCGTGTGAGTCTCCTTTTCTGATTTTTCATCAGGATAAGGCGGTGTTGCGAACTTCTTTTGAATTTTTACCTAAAGTTGTGAATTCCAACAACATTAGTAGAGAAATTGTGGTTCCTTCATTATGTCCTAATCCTAAGAATTCTAAGGAGAAATCATTGCATTCTTTGGATGTTGTTAGAGCTTTGAAATATTATGTTGAAGCTACGAAATCTTTCCGTAAGACTTCTAGTCTATTTGTTATCTTTTCCGGTTCTAGGAAAGGCCAGAAAGCTTCTGCCATTTCTTTGGCATCTTGGTTGAAATCTTTAATTCATCTTGCCTATGTTGAGTCGGGTAAAACTCCGCCTCAAAGAATTACAGCTCATTCTACTAGGTCAGTATCTACTTCCTGGGCGTTTAGGAATGAAGCTTCGGTTGACCAGATCTGCAAAGCAGCAACTTGGTCTTCTTTGCATACTTTTACTAAATTCTACCATTTTGATGTATTTTCTTCTTCTGAAGCAGTTTTTGGTAGAAAAGTTCTTCAGGCAGCGGTTTCAGTTTGAATCTTCTGCTTATGTTTTTTGTTAAACTTTATTTTGGGTGTGGATTATTTTCAGCAGGAATTGGCTGTCTTTATTTTATCCCTCCCTCTCTAGTGACTCTTGTGTGGAAAGATCCACATCTTGGGTAGTCATTATCCCATACGTCACTAGCTCATGGACTCTTGTTAATTACATGAAAGAAAACATAATTTATGTAAGAACTTACCTGATAAATTCATTTCTTTCATATTAACAAGAGTCCATGAGGCCCACCCTTTTTTGTGGTGGTTATGATTTTTTTGTATAAAGCACAATTATTCCAATTCCTTATTTTATATGCTTCGCACTTTTTCTTATCACCCCACTTCTTGGCTATTCGTTAAACTGATTTGTGGGTGTGGTGAGGGGTGTATTTATAGGCATTTTAAGGTTTGGGAAACTTTGCCCCTCCTGGTAGGAATGTATATCCCATACGTCACTAGCTCATGGACTCTTGTTAATATGAAAGAAATGAATTTATCAGGTAAGTTCTTACATAAATTATGTTTTTTTTGACAGAACACCACAAGCAAAAGCTGCAGTCGGCCTGTCGTCAAATACAGTCAATCATCTCCCTCGGTAGCTTAGGGCTAGATTTATTATAGCTGAGGTGGACAGGGGGGCGTATACGCGCCTCTGTCTGCCTCAGCTCGCCTGTGGCGGGGCGAAATTACCCGCAGGTATTCGCCATTGCACACGAGCGCAATTTTGCGCTCGCGTGCAATCCCGCCCTCTGCCCGCGCACAGCCATTCAAGTGCGGGCAGGAGCTGTCAATCTCCTCGGTCTGACTAGACCGAGGAGATTGAATTTCGCCACCTTAGAGGTGGCGAAGAGGATAGGGAAGCGGCGGTCTGGTGACCGCTGCTTGATAAATTACGGCGAGCATGTTCTTGAGAGAACTTGCAGCCGTAGGGCTTTCATAAATCTAGCCCATAGTGTATGGAGGTCGTTGGCCTCATGGTCACGGCTTTGGATGCAGTCCAGTTTGCCTGGTTTCATTTACGACCCTTACAACCCTGCATGTGGAACGTGCAGATGATTCAATTAAAACAATCCAAAAGGCAGTCTCTTTTTTTGGTGGATATCCCTAGGCCCATTGTCGAGGTAGATGGGGTTTCTGTGTCCTTCATTGGAAATTATCACGATGGACGCCAGCCTGTCAGTTTGGGGAGCAATTTGGGATCTTTTACAAGCCCAGGGTGTCTGGTCTCCACAAGATTCGACACTTCCCATAAATGCCTTGGAACTCAGGGCAATTTTCATGTTCTTCAGTCTTGGCTGTCTCTTCACTCTGTTCCTTTCATTCGCTTCCAATCAGACAATAGTAGCATAATCAACCATCAGGGAAGCACTCGCAGTCACCTTGCAACGCAGGGGGTATCTCGCATTTTGACTTGGGCAGAACAAAATCTGTGTCTGATTCCTGCCAGTTATATGGGATGGGGGCGGAATATCTAAGCCGCCAGACTTTCCATCCAGGGGAATGGTCTCTCAATCATGAGATATTTAATTGGTTAATAGACAGCTTTTGACGCCCAGAGATAGATTTGATGGAGTCCAGGCTCAACCACAACCTACCTTGCTATGGTTCCAGGGCGAGATATCCTCAAGTGGAATTCACAGATGCATTAATAGCCCCATGGCATTACCATCTAGTTTACCTGTTTCTCCCAATTGTTGCTCTGCCCAGAGTGGTGGCTCATCTTAAGTAGGGGAGAGCATCTTGGTAATTCTGACAGCTCCTGCATGGCCTTGACTTTGTATGACAATCTGGTCAGGTTGTCCAGTGCTCCGGCGTGGGGCCTTTCTCTGCATCAATACCTGTTCGTTCAGAGAGGTTTTTCTGAGTCTGTAATCGATACTTTGATTCAGGCCCATAAGCCTGTTACTAGACAGATCTACCACAAGGTTTGGAAGGTATATTTCTCTTGGTGTTCTAAATGCAACTTGTCATAGCATTTTGTTAGGATTTCACGGATTTTGCAATTCCTTCAGGAGGGTTTAGACAAGGCTCTGTCTACTAGTTCTCTGAAAGGTCTGATTTCCGCCCTTTTGGTTCTTTTACATAGAAAGTTAGCACGTTTGCCAGACATTCAATCCATTCCTTTGTTCAAGCTCTTGTTAGGATTTGTCTGGTTGTTAAGCACATTGCTCCTCCTTGGAATCTAAACTTAGTTTTTATAGTTTTACAATCTCCTTTGTTTGAACCAATGCATTATTTGGATATTAAGCGGTTATCTTGGAATGTCTTATTTCTATTGGCTATTTCTTCAGCAAGAAGAGTCTCTTAATTGGCTTCTCTTTCTTCTCATCCATATTATTTAACTTTTCATCAGTATAAAGCAGTTGCATGCAGTTTTTTGTTGTTCTTTTTTTTTAAAAACAAAAACAAAAATAGTTTCTGTGGAAAACATTAATAGTAATATTATTGTTCCTTCACTCTGCCCTAATCCAAAGTCTTCAAAGGTAAGACTTTTACATAATTTGACTGCATTTCTTGAAATTTTACTTAATAGCTACTAAGGAATTTCACCAGTCCTCTAGCTTATTTGTTCTGTATTCGGGTAAACAGAAGGGTCAGAAGGCAACTTCCGTCTCTTTATCTTTTTGGTTGAGAAGTTTGGCTTACATGGAGGAGGGCCAGCAACCTGGGTTTTTAAAGGGATACTAAACCCAATTTATCAAAGGAACTATTATCAAATGTTCCTTGTTCTCTTGCTATCTTTTTTAAAAAGCAGGAATTTAAAGCTTAGGCGCCAGCCCATTTTAGGTTCAGTACCCTGCATAGAGCTTGCTTATTGCTGGCTACGTTTAGTAAACCAATAAGCAAGCATAACCCAGGTTCTCAACCAAAATGGGCCGGCTCTACATTCCTGCTTTTTAAATAAAGTTAGCAAGAGAACAAAGAAAAATGATAATAGGACTAAATTAGAAAGTTGTTTAAAATTGCATGCTTTATCTGAATCATTAAAGAAAAACATTGGGTTTAGTATCCCTTTAAGAATGAGGCTTGTGGTAAACAGATAATCAGGGCCGCTATTTGGTCATCCTTGCATACTTTCACAAATGATCATTTCTTTCATGTAATTAACAAGAGTCCATGAGCTAGTGACGTATGGGATATACATTCCTACCAGGAGGGGCAAAGTTTCCCAAACCTTAAAATGCCTATAAATACACCCCTCACCACACCCACAAATCAGTTTTACAAACTTTGCCTCCAAGGGAGGTGGTGAAGTAAGTTTGTGCTAGATTCTACGTTGATATGCGCTCCGCAGCAAGTTGGAGCCCGGTTTTCCTCTCAGCGTGCAGTGAATGTCAGAGGGATGTGAGGAGAGTATTGCCTATTGAATGCAGTGATCTCCTTCTACGGGGTCTATTTCATAAGGTTCTCTGTTATCGGTCGTAGAGATTCATCTCTTACCTCCCTTTTCAGATCGACGATATACTCTTATATTTACCATTTCCTCTACTGATTCTCGTTTCAGTACTGGTTTGGCTTTCTACAAACATGTAGATGAGTGTCCTGGGGTAAGTAAGTCTTATTTTCTGTGACACTCTAAGCTATGGTTGGGCACTTTATTTATAAAGTTCTAAATATATGTATTCAAACATTTATTTGCCTTGACTCAGAATGTTCAACTTTCCTTATTTCCAGACAGTCAGTTTCATATTTGGGATTATGCTTTAAATTATCATATTTTGTCTTACCTCAAAAATTTGACTTTTTTCCCTGTGGGCTGTTAGGCTCGCGGGGGCTGAAAATGCTTCATTTTATTGCGTCATTTTTGGCGCGGATTTTTTTGGCGCAAAAATTCATTTCCGTTTCCGGCGTCATACGTGTCGCCGGAAGTTGCGTCATTTTTTGACGTCATTTTGCGCCAAAAATGTCGGCGTTCCGGATGTGGCGTCATTTTTGGCGCCAAAAGCATTTAGGCGCCAAATAATGTGGGCGTCTTATTTGGCGCCAAAAAATATGGGCGTCGCTTTTGTCTCCACATTATTTCAGTCTCATTTTCATTTGCTTCTGGTTGCTAGAAGCTTGATGTTTGGCATTTTTTTCCCATTCCTGAAACTGTCTTATAAGGAATTTGATTTATTTTGCTTTATATGTTGTTTTTTCTCTTACATATTGCAAGATGTCTCACGTTGCATCTGAGCCAGAAGATACTACAGGAAAACCACTGCCTGCTGGATCTACCAAAGCTAAGTGTATCTGCTGTAAACTTTTGGTAGCTATTTCTCCAGCTGTTGTTTGTATTAATTGTCATGACAAACTTGTTAAAGCAGATAATATTTCCTTTAGTGATGTACCATTGCCTGTTGCAGTTCCCTCAACATCTAAGGTGCAGAATGTTCCTGATAACATAAGAGATTTTGTTTCTGAATCCATAAAGAAGGCTTTGTCTGTTATTTCTCCTTCTAGTAAACGTAAAAAGTCTTTTAAATCTTCTCTCTCTACAGATGAATTTTTAAATGAACACCATCATTCTGATTCTTTGGACTCTTCTAGTTCAGAGGATTCTGTCTCAGAGATTGATGCTGATAAATCTTCATATTTATTTAAGATGGAATTTATTCGCTCTTTACTTAAAGAAGTACTAATTGCTTTAGAAATAGAGGATTCTAGTCCTCTTGATACTAATTCTATACGTTTGGATAAGGTTTTTAAAGCTCCTGCGGTTATTCCAGAAGTCTTTCCTGTTCCTAATGCTATTTCTGCAGTAATTGCTAAGGAATGGGATAAATTGGGTAATTCATTTACTCCTTCTAAACGTTTTAAGCAATTATATCCTGTTCCGCCTGACAGGTTAGAATTTTGGGACAAAATCCCTAAAGTTGATGGGGCTATTTCTACCCTTGCTAAACGTACTACCATTCCTACGTCAGATGGTACCTCGTTTAAGGATCCTTTAGATAGAAAAATTGAATCTTTTCTAAGAAAAGCTTATCTATGTTCAGGTAATCTTCTTAGACCTGCTATATCATTGGCTGATGTTGCTGCAGCTTCAACTTTTTGGTTGGAAACTCTAGCGCAACAAGTAACAAGTCGTGATTCTCATGATATTATTATTCTTCTCCAGCATGCTAATAATTTCATCTGTGATGCCATTTTTGATATTATTAGAGTTGATGTTAGATTTATGTCTCTGGCTATCTTAGCCAGAAGAGCTTTATGGCTTAAGACTTGGAATGCTGATATGGCTTCTAAATCAACTCTACTTTCCATTTCTTTCCAGGGAAACAAATTATTTGGTTCTCAGTTGGATTCTATTATTTCAACTGTTACTGGTGGGAAAGGAACTTTTTTACCACAGGATAAAAAATCTAAAGGTAAAAACAGGGCTAACAATCGTTTTCGTTCCTTTCGTTTCAACAAAGAACAAAAGCCTGATCCTTCATCCTCAGGAGCAGTTTCAGTTTGGAAACCATCTCCAGTCTGGAATAAATCCAAGCCTGCTAGAAAGGCAAAGCCTGCTTCTAAGTTCACATGAAGGTACGGCCCTCATTCCAGTTCAGCTGGTAGGGGGCAGGTTACGTTTTTTCAAAGAAATTTGGATCAAATCTGTTCACAATCTTTGGATTCAGAACATTGTTTCAGAAGGGTACAGAATTGGTTTCAAGATGAGACCTCCTGCAAAGAGATTTTTTCTTTCCCATGTCCCAGTAAATCCAGTGAAAGCTCAAGCATTTCTGAATTGTGTTTCAGATCTAGAGTTGGCTGGAGTAATTATGCCAGTTCCAGTTCCGGAACAGGGGATGGGGTTTTATTCAAATCTCTTCATTGTACCAAAGAAGGAGAATTCCTTCAGACCAGTTCTGGATCTAAAATTATTGAATCGTTATGTAAGGATACCAACGTTCAAGATGGTAACTGTAAGGACTATATTGCCTTTTGTTCAGCAAGGGAATTATATGTCCACAATAGATTTACAGGATGCATATCTGCATATTCCGATTCATCCAGATCATTATCAGTTCCTGAGATTCTCTTTTCTAGACAAGCATTACCAATTTGTGGCTCTACCGTTTGGCCTTGCTACAGCTCCAAGAATTTTCACAAAGATTCTCGGTGCCCTTCTGTCTGTAATCAGAGAACAGGGTATTGTGGTATTTCCTTATTTGGACGATATCTTGGTACTTGCTCCGTCTTTACATTTAGCAGAGTCTCATACGAATCGACTTGTGTTGTTTCTTCAAGATCATGGTTGGAGGATCAATTTACCAAAAAGTTCTTTGATTCCTCAAACAAGGGTAACCTTTCTGGGTTTCCAGATAGATTCAGTGTCCATGACTCTGTCTTTAACAGACAAGAGACGTCTAAAATTGATTACAGCTTGTCGAAACCTTCAGTCACAATCATTCCCTTCGGTAGCCTTATGCATGGAAATTCTAGGTCTTATGACTGCTGCATCGGACGCGATCCCCTTTGCTCGTTTTCACATGCGACCTCTTCAGCTCTGTATGCTGAACCAATGGTGCAGGGATTACACGAAGATATCTCAATTAATATCTTTAAAACCGATTGTTCGACACTCTCTAACGTGGTGGACAAATCACCATCGTTTAATTCAGGGGGCTTCTTTTGTTCTTCCGACCTGGACTGTAATTTCAACAGATGCAAGTCTCACAGGTTGGGGAGCTGTGTGGGGATCTCTGACGGCACAAGGAGTTTGGGAATCTCAGGAGGTGAGATTACCGATCAATATTTTGGAACTCCGTGCAATTTTCAGAGCTCTTCAGTTTTGGCCTCTTCTGAAGAGAGAATCGTTCATTTGTTTTCAGACAGACAATGTCACAACTGTGGCATACATCAATCATCAAGGAGGGACTCACAGTCCTCTGGCTATGAAAGAAGTATCTCGAATTTTGGTTTGGGCGGAATCCAGCTCCTGTCTAATCTCTGCGGTTCATATCCCAGGTGTAGACAATTGGGAAGCGGATTATCTCAGTCGCCAAACGTTGCATCCGGGCGAATGGTCTCTTCACCCAGAGGTATTTCTTCAGATTGTTCAATTGTGGGGGCTCCCAGAGATAGATCTGATGGCCTCTCATCTAAACAAGAAACTTCCCAGGTATCTGTCCAGATCCCGGGATCCTCAGGCGGAGGCAGTGGATGCATTATCACTTCCTTGGAAGTATCATCCTGCCTATATCTTTCCGCCTCTAGTTCTTCTTCCAAGAGTAATCTCCAAGATTCTGAGGGAATGCTCGTTTGTTCTGCTAATAGCTCCGGCATGGCCTCACAGGTTTTGGTATGCGGATCTTGTCCGGATGGCATCTTGCCAGCCATGGACTCTTCCGTTAAGACCAGACCTTCTGTCACAAGGTCCTTTTTTCCATCCGGATCTGAAATCCTTAAATTTAAAGGTATGGAGATTGAACGCTTGATTCTTGGTCATAGAGGTTTCTCTGACTCCGTGATTAATACTATGTTACAGGCTCGTAAATCTGTATCTCGAGAGATATATTATAGAGTCTGGAAGACTTATATTTCATGGTGTCTTTCTCATCATTTTTCTTGGCATTCTTTTAGAATACCGAGAATTTTACAATTTCTTCAGGATGGTTTGGATAAGGGTTTGTCCGCAAGTTCTTTGAAAGGACAAATCTCTGCTCTTTCTGTTCTTTTTCACAGAAAGATTGCTATTCTTCCTGATATTCATTGTTTTGTACAAGCTTTTGGTTCGTATAAAACCTGTCATTAAGTCAATTTCTCCTCCTTGGAGTTTGAATTTGGTTCTGGGAGCTCTTCAAGCTCCTCCGTTTGAACCTCTGCATTCATTGGACATTAAATTACTTTCTTGGAAAGTTTTGTTCCTTTTGGCCATCTCTTCTGCTAGAAGAGTTTCTGAATTATCTGCTCTTTCGTGTGAGTCTCCTTTTCTGATTTTTCATCAGGATAAGGCGGTGTTGCGAACTTCTTTTGAATTTTTACCTAAAGTTGTGAACTCCAACAACATTAGTAGAGAAATTGTGGTTCCTTCATTATGTCCTAATCCTAAGAATTCTAAGGAGAAATCATTGCATTCTTTGGATGTTGTTAGAGCTTTGAAATATTATGTTGAAGCTACGAAATCTTTCCGTAAGACTTCTAGTCTATTTGTTATCTTTTCCGGTTCTAGGAAAGGCCAGAAAGCTTCTGCCATTTCTTTGGCATCTTGGTTGAAATCTTTAATTCATCTTGCCTATGTTGAGTCGGGTAAAACTCCGCCTCAAAGAATTACAGCTCATTCTACTAGGTCAGTATCTACTTCCTGGGCGTTTAGGAATGAAGCTTCGGTTGACCAGATCTGCAAAGCAGCAACTTGGTCTTCTTTGCATACTTTTACTAAATTCTACCATTTTGATGTATTTTCTTCTTCTGAAGCAGTTTTTGGTAGAAAAGTTCTTCAGGCAGCGGTTTCAGTTTGAATCTTCTGCTTATGTTTTTTGTTAAACTTTATTTTGGGTGTGGATTATTTTCAGCAGGAATTGGCTGTCTTTATTTTATCCCTCCCTCTCTAGTGACTCTTGTGTGGAAAGATCCACATCTTGGGTAGTCATTATCCCATACGTCACTAGCTCATGGACTCTTGTTAATTACATGAAAGAAAACATAATTTATGTAAGAACTTACCTGATAAATTCATTTCTTTCATATTAACAAGAGTCCATGAGGCCCACCCTTTTTTGTGGTGGTTATGATTTTTTTGTATAAAGCACAATTATTCCAATTCCTTATTTTATATGCTTCGCACTTTTTCTTATCACCCCACTTCTTGGCTATTCGTTAAACTGATTTGTGGGTGTGGTGAGGGGTGTATTTATAGGCATTTTAAGGTTTGGGAAACTTTGCCCCTCCTGGTAGGAATGTATATCCCATACGTCACTAGCTCATGGACTCTTGTTAATATGAAAGAAATGAATTTATCAGGTAAGTTCTTACATAAATTATGTTTTTGATGTTTTTGCCTCAGCTGAGGCAGCCTTTTACAGGAAGGTCCTTCAGGCGGTGGTTCATGACAAATGAGGGCCTGCCTTTTTTTCCTTTTCTGATCCCACCCATATTCTTGTGGACTTCACAGCTTTGGGTATTGGTTCCCAATAGTAAGGATCATGGACTCTCCTCCACCATTAAAAAGAAAACATAATTTATTCTTACCTGATAAATTAATTTCTTTCTTGGTAGTAAGAGTCCACGAGCCTGCCCATATGAATTTTTTTCTAGTGTCAGCAGTCCCATTTGGCATCTCTACATACCCTAGTTTCTCTCTTGCTTTTCTTAATATGAGGAGAGTCCACGGCTTCATTCCTTGTGAAAATACAGAACCTGGCCACCAGGAGGAGGCAAAGACACCCCAGCCAAAGGCTTAAATACCTCCCCCACATCCCTCATACCCCAGTCATTCTTTGCCTTTTGTCACAGGAGGTTGGCAGAGAAGTGTCAGAAGATTTCTGAGTAGTTCCTTATGGAGGGTAGTACTCTTTGAGATGGGACTGGAGTTTTAAGTAGTCTTGTCAGCCTCTCAGTGAGAGCATTGATGAAAGTTAGAGACTGGAGATGCAGGGAGAGTCTTTCCGTGAATCCATCCAGACTCATATTTACAGCTCCTTAAGCAATCCGCGTTGACGAGTTTCGCTGCCTGCTTTCTTCACTCAAGTCCATTTCATAAGCATTGCTACAATCTGTCACATTTGAAGGACCGTGTCACTGTTCACGGCATAGATTCCGATAAGATCGTTTCATTATTTTACACACATGTATAACGATAGCAGACAGGGTCACAGTGGGACTCCTTTATCTTTATGGAATCAAGGGTTAATATGTCCTGAGGGGGATTATTGAACAGTGGGAATTTTTTATCATATTTGTGATTTCGACTGCTTATGTGTAAGAACGTTTGGGCTCTTAGTACGGAACGTTCAGGTTATTTTTATTTTGAGAGCTGTGCAGTTTCTTTATATTAAGATGGCATGCTTTTTCCTTAGCAGAGCCAGGTCCTGCATGTGCACCATGTGACCTAGAGTGGTCACGTTTTGTTCCCCGCTTCCGATTCCTGACCGGGTGTCTGCGGAGAGGAGCATCTTCTCTATCTGTCTGGGTCATAGGAGGTAGTGAGTGCCCCAGCCATTGGCGGTATAAGGTGCCAGTTGTTTTTTCGTTTCTATAATTTGATATAGAAGAGTTATGGAGGATTCTGATATTTTAGAGGGGGATCCCTTCAATACAGAATTTGATACCTGTGTATATTGTGAGGAGGCCTGGGTAATTCAGTCATCCCAATTATGTTCCGTATGCCGAAATAGGATGTTCTCATCAACCAATGTTGAGATGTTAGTGACCACTCAGCCATCCGCCACTGATGATTCTTCATCCAGTAAAGTGTGTTCCCTAGATTCTGTTCCTACATATGCAGTTTTCCCGAGCTCCGATCCTCCTTCGCCTGTAAGGGGTTTGTTTCCATCAGAGGTTACTACGCAGTTCCTCATGGCCATCTCTGCGGCCTTAGCGATGTTACCTATTTGTGTAAAATAACAATTGTGTCCAGTCCTCTGGGGATACGGTTCCCTCTACGGAATCAGAGGGAGAACCTCCAGGGTTTGAGTCTGCTTACTTTGGTCCTCCGTCTGCGGAGGGATTAGCATTTAGATTGGCACGTCTGCGTTTACTCCTGAGAGGGGTTTTGGCGATTTTAGAGGTTCCCAGTACTGATCCGTCAGTTGAATCTCAGTCCTCTAAATCTGATAACGATCTTAACTAGACGAGGGGAGGATGAGATCCTATTCCTTGTCTTGTTTTACTTTTTGTTTTGTTATTTAGAATCCCAGTTATGAGCTCTATGGGGGATTGTGTCGTATGACAGACAGGACCTGTTTTTGTTTGCACACTCCTTTTTTCAGGGCGTTAGCCTGTTTTCTTTTACTTGCTATTCCGGTCCAGATAGTTTTTTGTTTATTTTGGAGTTCTGGGTTGTTATAGAAACTATTCTTAGTGATAAGGGGTGATAGTTTCCCCGATGATTTCGAGAAAAATGTTAAGCCTCTGAGCTTAATTTCTTTATTTTGATTATTCAGTTCTAGTCTTGCTGGAACTTGTGAAGCTTCGTTCTTGCCTTTGATTGTTCCGGCAGATACATTATATCCTAGATGACAGACAGGACCTGTTGTGGATGCTAGTTGGGTTTGCTCCTTCTTTCTATACAAGAGAATTTAGTTTTTTTTTCTAGATTTCCGGTCCAGGTACAGCAGGCCCATCTATCCTAGTTAACAGGCTGAACCTGTTTAGGTACTATCTGGAGTGGGTGCTTTATACTGGATCATATGGATCTAGAGGTCCTAGAGACCGGAACTAGGCTTTGGCTTCTTCTGGGCAGTTGTCTTCTCAGAGAAAGGGACGTTTTTCAAGTGATCTTTTGAGTCATTGTCCCGGTATCTATCACACTGTGGAATTCTTTTCCTCCACTGTTGGTGCATCCCCTAATAAGGGGATGGTCTTCCCGTCCTAATTGGTTTATAGAATTTTAAAGCAGAACTTATTAGTTCCTCTTTTCGTTGGAGAATGAAGGTTCTCTCTTCCTATTGTTAGGAAGGATGTCTTCCTGGTTCATCCTTTTTGAGCATATCTGGTTCTTAGGAACTGTATCTTACCGTAATCCTCGTTCTGACCCTAGGTTTCCTTCTTGGGATTTAGGGGTTAAGGTGGCAGTGTCCTACTTACAGATTTTACAGTAGTTCCTGGGTCTCGGCCTTTATGGGGTTTTTTACCTTCGCCTGCTAATAGAACTTTTGGGTTTTTCTCGTGTCTTCGATCCTCAGAGTTTGATCTAGACCAGAGTTGCTGGTGTAGACACCAAGGTGGATTTTGGATGCTGTTTTGTCTTATAGACAGAAAGTTTTCCTGATATCTTGCGAAATGTACCCTTCGGATTATGCCCTCCAGTTCCCCTTTTGGCGAGAGGCTGGAGAGTGATATACACAGCCGAGGCCGAGTCTTTGGCATGGAGTTGGTGTATCTGTCTTTACAGACTTACATGGAATACCGGTTGGGGAAATCATTCCCAGTGTTCCGTTCAGATCTCCCTGTTTTTCTTTTAAGCTGTTCCGGGGCAGTTTTGACTTTGCCGCTTCCTTGTCCGTGGGGAGAGAGTGTCTTAGTGAGGTTTGGGGTTGAGAGTTTCCTTCCACTTATTTCTTTTGTTCCTCAACAAGCATTCTGCTTAGAGGATTTGGTCTTCTGGGTTCATAACATTTGGGACTTTCTCAGTGGGGAGATCTTCTTTTGGAAATCTTCTTGTGGAGAAGGAGAGTTCCACCTGCTAATCGGGGGGGGGGGGTTCTCGTGTTTGATAGTGGGTGGAGACTCACTATGGCTCATTGACAGCGACCCTCTCTATGAGCGTACTCTTCAGGATCGGATGCCCCCCTACAATAATTCCCTCCTCGTATGTTTGTATCTGATGGGGGTGACGATCAAGCAAGGCATCAGCGTTAGCTCCACCTCTTTTATAGCAAGAGGTGGGGATCTGGCTTTTTGATCCAGAGTATACTAGACATATAACATTCCTTAGAGGTTTCTTTTTAACCTTCTCTTTCGCCATGTCATTCCTTGTTGTGGATGGTTCGATCCTAGTAGGAGTAGGCATCAGTGAGACGATTTGCTCCGTTTATATCTACGAGTTGTAACGCAGTTTAGGGACTTTGCCTCCATGGACCTTTTACAGGGCTCTCCTGGGGCAGGGTCCTTGTGTTCATTACAACCTGGATTCTCTGAAGCTGACTGCATGAGATTGAACGACTAGTCTTAGCCATGAGAGGTTTTTCTGAAAGGATTGTTGATACTCTCGTTTTTGCTCTTAAGCTGGTATATCGTTGCACCTATCATAAGGGGTGCAGGACCTACTTCTTCTGCTATGAAGAAAGGGGATTCCCCTAGCATAAGGCCAGGTTTTCCAGGATCCTCCCTTTTTCTAGGATACTCTGGAGAAGGGCCTTTTCTGTTAGCTCCCTTAGGGGACAGTTTTCGGGCCCTATATGTTTTACTGCTTGAGAGTCTCTCAGAGCTTCCAGAGGTCCAGTCTTTGGTTCAGGCTTTGACTAGATCAGGCCTGTGTTTAGATCTAGTGCTCCTCTTTGGAGATTACATCTTATTCTAAGTTTTTGCAGAAGGCTCTGTTTGGGCTTATGCATGGTGTTGACATTAAAATTTTCTGTCTGTGAAGGTTTCCTTTTTTACTGTCTATTGCTTCGGCGCGCAGAATTTCTGAGATGCCTGCCTTGCATTGTGAGTTTCCTTACCTAGTTGTTCTTGCGGCTAAGGCTGTTTTTTGTACTGGGTTAGGTTTACTTCCTATAGTTGCTTCAGGTCGCAACATCAATCAGTAGATTGTGGTTCCTTCCTTGTGTCCTAATCCTTCTCTTCGAAGCAGTGGTTATTTCATAACTTGGATGTGGTTCGGGCCTTGATGTTTTATCTTCAGGCTTCAAAGGGGTTTTGTCTAACTTCTTCCTTGTTTGTGTAAGGGGCAGGAAGCCTCGTCCTCTTCCTTGTTTGTTTGGTTGAGGAGCATGCTTGCTTAGCTTATAGAGTCAGCGGGACGCAAGCCTCCTCAAGCTAGAGCTGTGGCTCCCTCTTGGGTTTTGAGAATGAGACCTTGAGCGATCGGAATTGTAGGGCAGCTACCTGGTCTTCCTTGCATATTTTTTCAAAATTTTACATATTTGTAGTTTTCGCTTCGACTGAAGCAGCTTTTGGGAGAAATGGTTTTTGCAGGCTGTGGTGCCCTCAGAACGGGGTCCGCCTCTCTTTGTTTACCCTCCCGTTTTCATTCAGTGTCCTCTAGAGCTTGTGGACTCTCCTCATATTAAGAAGGAAAACATAAATTATGCTTACCAGATAATTTCCTTTCCTTCTGTATGAGGAGAGTCCACGGCCCCCGCCCGAATTCGCCGTTGGACGGACTTGAATTTGGTTTTGTTCTTCTGGCACCATATATACCCTGATATTTCTCCTACTGTTCCTTGTTCCCTCGGCAGAATGAATGGGGGATGAGGGAAGTGGGGGAGTTATTTAATCTTTGGCTGGGGTGTCTTTGCGTCCTCCTGGTAGCCAGGTGCTGTATTCCCACAAGTAAGGAATGAAGCCGTGGACTCTCCTCATCTGGTAAGCATAATTTATGTTTTTCCTTTTATCGGCTATATAAAATACTGAAAGGGAAGGATAAGTAGGAGGGATATTAAAACTATGGTGTAGGGTGTCTTTGCCTCCTCCTGGTGGCCAGGTCATGTTATTCCCAAAAGTAAGGATCGTGGACTCTCACTACCAAGAATGTAGCCAGATTGACACCTAGATGTTCTTTATCTCTATTTAAGAGTAAATATAAATGTGTTTACATAATCAGCACCATTCCCAATTGGCATTTGGGTGCAAGCAGCTGGTGCTTCACAAACCAACAGTAGTAGTTAAAACAAAAAACAACAACAAAAAAACTGCTGCATCCCCCCTGAAGACTTTATAAAAACTTTACAACATAACAAAAGAAGAAAAAGTGACTCACCTCTTCTTTTTCAAGCCAAGTATACGCATGTACGAAGCACTCTCAACATAAAATGATCTACAAATATGCCCTCTCTTGTGTGATCTAAATAAAGTAAACTGACCTATGAAACAAAGTGACTGGATTTCATGTCAGTATTTTTTGTTGTGCACTAAATGCAAATGTTCTTGTTTATAAACTTGTAAAGTCTATTAATAGCAGCTCCTTGTAAGTGTGTTGGAGCTTTTCAGTATGTGGCAAGCAGTAATCGGTGTGTGTACATAGTTTATCGCTCTAGTATTTTTGGAACAGTTGTAAAACTCCAGCTGATTGCTATTAATCAATGTAATGAATACTTGACGTAAAATAGAGTAATACAACCTAAGATATTATTATGCTTACTCTTATGTCTTTATTATAAATATACCCCCTCTTTGATATGATCAGTTAGATTATTATGTGAAATAGTTTCTGCTCTTAACTGCAGACCCTGCAATTTTTTGAGCAGGTTATCTATAATTGTGTATATATACTATACTATTTTTTTTTTCTATTTTTTTTTTAAACAAACCAAAACAATGGAATTAAAGATTATTAATGGGACAGTAAACATTTTTGGATTATTATAAAAATGTTTCATTATATGTAGTAAAAAATAAATTGCAGTATACTCATTTGTTCTCGTTTCTTGTAATTTAACCTTTGCATCCATGTTGAAAGCTAGGTTTCCCTTAAATAATTATTTTGGTGAGGACAATTTAGAGTGGATAAAGTATGCAAAGTTTGCCTTTGGGGAATATAGCAATGTGACTTTCAACCCTAATATATAAAATAACATTAACACTGGTATATTTCAGGCAGCCATTGTTTGCACACTTTGATAAACTGGCCCTGAAAGTCCTCAATATTACTGTGCCTATTAATTTATAGAAACTAAAGTACTTTATAGGGCTTGATTTTTCAAGCCTTCTCCTCTCCTACGACTGCAGGTTCTCACAAGACAACCTACAGTCAGTATTTATCAAGCAGCGGTCATCAGACCCTCTTCTCCACCTCTTTGGTGGAGAATTTCAATATCCCCGGTCTCGTCTGAACGAGGAGATTGACAGCTCCTGTCTGCGCGTAATTGGCTGTGCGCGGGGCAGGGGGCAGAAGTCAGAAAGTCAAAGCTTCTAAACGCTTGTCAAGTTCTTCACTCTATTCTGCAGCCTTCCATAGCTCAGTGCATGGAAGTAGTAAGATTGATGGTTGCAGCAATGGACATAGTTCCTTTTGCTCGAATTCATCTAAGACCATTACAACTGTGCATGCTCAAACAGTGGAATGGGGACTATGCAGACTTGTCTCCGCATTCAAGTAGACCAGGTAACCAGAGACTCACTCCGTTGGTGGTTGACTCAGGATCACCTGTCGCAGGGGATGAGTTTCCGCAGACCAGAGTGGGTCATTGTCATGACCGACGCCAGTCTATTAGGCTGGGGCGCGGTCTGGGATTCCCTGAAAGCTCAGGGTCTATGGTCTCGGGAAGAGTCTCTTCTTCCGATAAACATTCTGGAACTGAAAGCGATATTCAATGCTCTCCGGGCTTGGCCTCAGCTAGCGAAGGCCGGATTCATAAGATTCCAGTCGGACAAACATGACGACTGTAGCTTACATCAACTATCAGGGGGGAACAAAGAGTTCCTTGGCGATGAGAGAGGTATCCAAGATCATCAAATGGCGGAGGATCACTCCTGCCATCTATCTGCAATTCACATCCCAGGAGTAGACAACTGGGAAGCGGATTATCTGAGTCGTCAGACTTTCCATCCGGGGGAGTGGGAACTCCACCCGGAGGTCTTTGCCCAGTTAACCCAATTATGGGGCATTCCAGACATGGATCTGATGGCGTCTCGTCAGAACTTCAAGGTTCCCTCTTACGGGTCCAGATCCAGGGATCCCAAGGCGACTCTAGTGGATGCATTAGGGGCGCCTTGGTCGTTCAACCTAGCTTATGTGTTCCCACCGTTTCCTCTCCTTCCCAGGCTCGTAGCCAGGATCAAACAGGAGAAGGCCTTGGTGATTCTGATAGCTCCTGCGTGGCCACGCAGGACTTGGTATGCAGACCTGGTGAACATGTCATCGGCTCCACCATGGAAGCTACCTTTGAGACAGGATCTTCTAGTACAAGGTCCATTCGAACATCCAAATCTAGTTTCTCTGCAACTGACTGCTTGGAAATTGAACGCTTGATTTTATCCAAGCATGGGTTTTCAAATTCAGTGATAGATACTCTGGTTCAAGCCAGAAAAACTGTGACTAGAAAGATTTACCATAAAATATGGAAAAAATATATCTGTTGGTGTGAATCCAAGGGATTCTCCTGGAGTAAGATTAAAATTCCTAAGATTATTTCCTTTCTCCCAAGAGGGTTTGGATAAAGGGTTGTCAGCGAGTTCTCTAAAAGGACAGATTTCTGCTTTATCTGTTTTGTTACACAAACGGCTGGCAGCTGTGCCAGATGTACAAGCTTTTGTACAGGCTTTGGTCAGAATCAAGCCTGTTTACAGACCCATGACTCCTCCTTGGAGTCTAAACTTAGTTCTTTCAGTTCTTCAAGGGGTTCCGTTTGAACCTTTACATTCCATAGATATCAAGTTACTATCTTGCAAAGTCCTGTTTTTGGTTGCTATTTCTTCTGCTAGAAGAGTTTCTGAATTATCTGCTTTGCAGTGTGATCCACCTTATCTGGTGTTCCATTCAGATAAGGTTGTTTTGCGTACTAAACCTGGTTTTCTTCCAAAAGTAGTTTCTAACAAGAATATTAACCAGGAAATAGTTGTTCCTTCTCTGCGTCCGAATCCAGTTTCAAAGAAGGAACGTTTGTTACACAATTTAGATGTGGTCCGCGCTTTAAAGTTCTATTTAGATGCAACAAAGGATTTCAGACAAACCTCATCTTTGTTTGTCGTTTACTCTGGTAAGAGGAGAGGACAAAAAGCTACTGCTACCTCTCTTTCTGGCTGAAAAGCATCATCCGATTGGCTTATGAGACTGCCGGACGGCAGCCTCCTGAAAGAATCACAGCTCACTCTACTAGGCTGTGGCTTCCACTTGGGCCTTCAAGAACGAAGCTTCTGTTGATCAGATATGTAAGGCAGCGACTTGGTCTTCTCTGCACACTTTTGCCAAATTCTACAAATTTGATACTTATGCTTCTTCGGAGGCTATTTTTGGGAGAAAGGTTTTGCAAGCCGTGGTGCCTTCTGTCTAGGTAACCTGATTGGCTCCCTCCCTTCATCCGTGTCCTAAAGCTTTGGTAATGGATGACGCCGTGGACCGGACACACCAATGTTAGAGAAAACAGAATCTTATGCTTAACTGATAAATTACTTTCTCCAACGGTTTGTCTGGTCCACGGGCCCGCCCCTGGTTTTTTAATCAGGTTTGAAAAAATTTCTTTCTCTATACACTACAGTCACCACGGCACCCTATAGTTTCTCCTTTTTTCTCCCTAACCGTCGGTCGAATGACTGGGGGACGGAGCCCGAGGAGGGGCTATATGGGCAGCGAGAAGAGAATATTCCCACAAGTAATGGATGACGCCGTGGACCGGACACACCGTTGGAGAAAGTAATTTATCAGGTAAGCATAAATTCTGTTTTTTTGTTTGCTTTATGTAAGTTGAAGTCTGTTGTCATTTTATATCATTAGTTTATCTCTTAAAGGGGTAGTAATGTCTTTTTTGGCTTCTTCTTTTTAAAAGTTTAAATAAATTATTTGGGCTTTATTTTTTGTATTTAGATGGACTAAGAGGACCTGCAAATTTTGAGTCTCAATTTGGTTCTTAGAGTTCTCCAACATGCTCCTTTTGAGCCTATGCATTCTTTGGATATTAAGATTTTATCCTGGAAAGTTTTGTTTTTGGTTGCTTTTTCTTCGGCTCAAAGAGTTTCTGAGCTTTCAGCTTTGCAGTATGAATCTCCTTTCCTTATTTGTCATTCTGAATAAGGTAGTTCTGCGTACTGCCTTAGGTTTCCTTCCAAGGTGGTTTCGGACAAGAATATAAATCAAGACGTTGTTCCTTCCTTGTGTCCTAATCCTTCTTCTTATAAGGAACGTTTGTTGCACAACCTGGATGTGGTGCGTGGTTTTAAAGTTTTATTTACAGGCGACTAAGGATTTTCGCCAGTCTTCTTTATTTGTTATTTTTTCTGGGAAGCGCAAGGGTCAGAAGGCTACGGCTACTTCTCTTTCTTTTTGTTTAAGGAGTATTATTCGCTTGGCATATGAGACTGCTGGGCAGCAGCCTCCTGAGAGAATCACGGCTCATTCCACTAGGGGCTGTTTCTTCTTCTTGGGCTTTTAAAAATGGAGCCTCTGTGGAACAGATTTGCAAGGCTGCTACTTGGTCATCTTTACACACTTTTAAAAATTTTACAAATTTGATACTTTTGCTTTGGCTGTGGCTTCTTTTGGGAGAAAGGTTATTCAAGCAGTGGTTCCTTCTGTTAAGGTTTACTGTCTTGTCCTTCCCTTATCATCCGTGTCCTCTGGCTTGGGTATTGGTTCCCAACAGTAATTATGATGATCCGTGGACTCACCGTGTCATTAGAAAGAAAACATAATTTATGCTTACCTGATAAATGTATTCCTTTCTTGACACGTTGAGTCCATGGCCCGCCCTATATTTTTCAGACAGTTTATTTTTCCATAAACCTCAGGCACCTCTGTACCTTATGTTACTTCCTTTCTCCTTTTTCTTTTGGTCGAATGACTGGGGATTGTGGGTAAGGGGAGTGGTATTTAACAGTTTTTGCTGTGGTGCTCTTTGCCGCCTCCTGCTGGTCAGGAGAGATATTCCCAACAGTAATTATAATGATCTGTGGACTTACCGTGTCAAGAAATAAATACATTTATCAGGTAAGCATAAATTATGGGGGTTTTTTCCCATGCAGAATTTGGTTTTTTTCACCTTCATTATAAAACAGTTAAGTGCTAGAATTGAAATACATTGTGATTTTATTTATTTATTTTTCATGTGTGAAAACAAAATCTAAGTTGCACGGTACTATTTTAAATGGTCAATTTCCGTTGCTTTTCGTTATGTAAGTAGTAAAGTATTTATTTTGTTTTTCCAGAAAATTCTCCCCAGGAGGGAATACGTCATTTGATGTGGTGTTTCTCGCAAGGGTAGTGGGAAACGTAGAAAAATACATTATTTATTAATACCTCTGATCATGGGGTGTTTACCTATCAGGTAAGAAAATTAACTTTAGTATAAATCTGGCTTATGCTTCAGAAAATGTTAAAGGATCAAAATTAAACTTTCCATTATTCAGATTGAGCTAATTTACTTGTATTTCATTTGCTTTGTTCACTTGAAATCCTTTGTTGAAAAGCATGCCCTAGGAAGGCTGTTCAGGAGCAGCAACGCACTACTGGGAGCTAGCTGCTGATTGGGGGCTTCATAAAAATGCCTCTTATTTTTTTTATCACCTGTGTTCATCTATATCCCAGTATTGCATTGCTGCTCCTTCAACAAATGATAGATACCAAGAGCATGAAGCAAATTTGATTAAAAAAGAACTTCTTTTGTTCTGTTTATTGTATGCTCTGAATCATGAAAGAAAAATAATTGGGTTTCATGTTGCTTTAATATCTATGGTTTTCTCAAAACTCTTCTATATTGATAGATGAGGACACTATAGCCTGAGAACAATATTATTTCTGTAACAAGGACATTGATTACATTTCTGTTTCTTTATCTAACAAATGATAGTAGGATATACCTATTGATACCTTCTTAGAGAAGGTAACCATTTCCCAGAAGCCTTTATGGGACCCTTAACACTTTTACTTGTTCCTAGCTAATATATGAGTGCACAGATGAAGACGATTCCTGCTTATTTGCCTGTCCTCCACTTAGTACCCACAAGTTCACTACCTCATAGGTTTTGGCACTGACCTTTATCAGGACATATAGTGGTTTGTTGATGATCTTCCACCAAAGTAAGAATATCATATCACAAACTCAGTGAATTCAGTTATATGTCCCTTATTGTTGGTGGGCATTAGGGTATATGTGGGCCAGTGTACTGCCTTCATATTTATGTATTTTTGTAAGCATTTTATTTTCCCTTAGAGCATTTCTTTCATGTAAGTGTCAAGAGTCCATGAGCTAGTGACGTATGGGAATATACATTCCTATCAGGAGGGGGCAAAGTTTCCCAAACCTCAAAATGCTATAAATACACCTCCCACCTCACTCATACCTCAGTTTTACAAACTTTGCTTCCTTGTGGAGGTGGTGAAGCAAGATGTGCTTGATTTTCTTCTGTGAAAAGCGCTTCTAAGCATTTTGAAGCCCAATTCCTCTCTAAGTACAGTGTTTGTCTGATGGGTGTGAAGGGAGTATTGCCTGATGACACCATGTTTTCGCCTATGGGAAATCTTTTCTAAGGCTCTCTGTAAATTGGTCGCAGGGATTCATCTGCTGCCTCCCTTTACAGATCGACATTATACTCCTCTACCATTACCTGATGCTGATATGTTTCAGTACTGGTTTGGCTGTCTGCTATATGTGGATGTTTGTCTTCTGGTAAGTATATTTCTTTCATGTAATTGGCAAGAGTCCATGAGCTAGTGACATATGGGGATATACAATCCTACCAGGAGGGGCAAAGTTTCCCAAAACCTCAAAATGCCTATAAATATACCCCTCACAACACCCCACAATTCAGGTTTACAAACTTTGCCTCCTATGGAGGTGGTGAAGTATGTTTGTGCTAAGATTTCTACGTTGATATGCGCTTCTCAGCATTGTTGAAGCCCGATTCCTCTCAGAGTACAGCGAATGTCAGAGGGACGTGAAGGGAGTATCACCTATTGAATACGATGATTTCTCTAACGGGGGGTCTTTTTCATGGGTTCTCTGTTATCGGTCGTAGAGATTCATCTCCTACCTCCCTTTTCAGATCGACGATATACTCTCAATTTACCATTACCTCTACTAATAACTGTTTTAGTACTGGTTTGGCTATCTGCTATATGGGGATGGGTGTCTTTTGGTAAGTATGTTTCTTTCATTGTAATTAGCAAGAGTCCATGAGCTAGTGACGTATGGGATATACATTCCTACCAGGAGGGGCAAAGTTTCCCAAACCTCAAAATGGACTATAAATACACCCCTCACCACACCCACAAATCAGTTTTACAAACTTTGCCTCCTATGGAGGTGGTGAAGTAAGTTTGTGCTAGATTCTACGTTGATAAGCGCTCCGCAGCAGGTTGGAGCCCGGTTTTCCTCTCAGCGTGCAGTGAATGTCAGAGGGATGTGAGGAGAGTATTGCCTATTTGAATTCAATGATCTCCTTCTACGGGGTCTATTTCATAGGTTCTCTGTTATTGGTCGTAGAGATTCATCTCTTACCTCCCTTTTCAGATCGACGATATACTCTTATATATACCATTACCTCTACTGATTTTCGTTTCAGTACTGGTTTGGCTTTCTACTACATGTAGATGAGTGTCCCTGGGGTAAGTAAGTCTTATTTTCTGTGACACTCTAAGCTATGGGTTGGGCACTTTTTTATAAAGTTCTAAATATATGTATTCAAACATTTATTTGCCTTGACTCAGGATGTTCAACGTTCCTTATTTCAGACAGTCAGTTTCATATTTGGGATAATGCATATGAATAAATCAATTTTTTCTTACCTTAAAATTTGACTTTTTCCCTGTGGGCTGTTAGGCTCAGCGGGGGCTGAAAATGCTTCATTTTATTGCGTCATTCTTGGCGCGGACTTTTTTGGCGCAAATTTTTTTTTCTGTTTCCGGCGTCATACGTGTCGACCGGAAGTTGCGTCATTTTTGACGGTTTTTTTTGCCCAAAAGGGTCGGCGTTCCGGATGTGGCGTCATTTTTGGCGCCAAAAGCATTTAGGCGCTAAATAATGTGGGCGTCTTTTTTGGCGCTAAAAAAATATGGGCGTCACTATTGTCTCCACATTATTTAAGTCTCATTATTTATTGCTTCTGGTTGCTAGAAGCTTGTTCACTGGCATTTTTTCCAATTCCTGAAACTGTCATTTAAGGAATTTGATCAATTTTGCTTTATATGTTGTTTTTTCTATTACATATTGCAAGATGTCCCACGTTGACACTGAGTCAGAAGATACTTCTGGAAAATCGCTGCCTGGTGCTGGATCTACCAAAGTTAAGTGTATCTGCTGTAAACTTGTGGTATCTGTTCCTCCAGCTGTTGTTTGTACTGAATGTCATGACAAACTTGTTAATGCAGATAATATTTCCTTTAGTAATGTTACATTACCTGTTGCTGTTCCGTCAACATCTAATACTCAGAGTGTTCCTGATAACATAAGAGATTTTGTTTCTAAATCCATTAAGAAGGCTATGTCTGTTATTCCTCCTCCTAGTAAACGTAAAAAGTCTTTTAAACTTCTAATTTTTCAGATGAATTTTTAAATGAACATCATCATTCTGATTCTGATAATGGTTCTTCTGGTTCAGAGGATTCTGTCTCAGAGGTTGATGTTGATAAATCTTCATATTTATTTAAAATGGAATTTATTCGTTCTTTACTTAAAGAAGTCTTAATTGCATTAGAAATAGAGGATTCTGGTCCTCTTGATACTAAATCTAAACGTTTTAATAAGGTTTTTAAATCTCCTGTAGTTATTCCAGAAGTTTTTCCTGTCCCTGATGCTATTTCTGAAGTAATTTCCAGGGAATGGAATAATATGGGTAATTCATTTACTCCTTCAAAACGTTTTAAGCAATTATATCCTGTGCAATCTGACAGATTAGAGTTTTGGGACAAAATCCCTAAGGTTGATGGGGCTTGTCTCTACTCTTGCTAAGCGTTACTACTATTCCTACGGCAGATAGTACTTCTCTTAAGGATCCTTTAGGATAGGAAAATTGAATCCTTTCTAAGAAAAGCTTACTTGTGTTCAGGTTAATCTTATTAGACCTGCTATATCTTTAGACGGATGTTGCTTCAACTTTTGGTTAGAAGCTTTAGCGCAACAAGTAACAGATCATAATTCTCATAGCATTATTAATCTTCTTCAACATGCTAATAATTTTATTTGTGATGCCATCTTTGATATCATTAGAGTTGATGTCCGGTATATGTCTCTAGCTATTTTAGCTAGAAGAGCTTTATGGCTTAAAACTTGGAATGCTGATATGTCTTCTAAGTCTACTTTGCTTTCCCCTTTTCTTTCCAGGGTAATAAATTATTTGGTTCTCAGTTGGATTCTATTATCTCAACTGTTACTGGAGGGAAAGGAACTATTTTACCACAGGATAAAAAATCTAAAGGTAAATTTAGGTCTAATAATCGTTTTCGTTCCTTTCGTCACAATAAGGAACAAAAGCCTGATCCTTCATCCTCAGGAGCGGTATCAGTTTGGAAACCATCTCCAGTCTGGAATAAATACCAAGCCTTTTAGAAAACCAAAGCCAGCTCCTAAGTCCACATGAAGGTGCGGCCCCTCATTCCAGCTCAGCTGGTAGGGGGCAGATTACGTTTTTTCAAAGAAATTTGGATCTATTCCATTCACAATCTTTGGATTCAGAACATTGTTTCAGAAGGGTACAGAATTGGCTTCAAGATAAGGCCTCCTGCAAAGAGATTTTTTTCTTTCCCGTGTCCCAGTAAACCCAGCGAAGGCTCGAGCATTTCTGAAATGTGTTTCAGATCTAGAGTTGGCTGGAGTAATTATGCCAGTTCCAGTTCTGGAACTGGGGCTGGGGTTTTATTCAAATCTCTTCATTGTACCAAAGAAGGTGAATTCCTTCAGACCAGTTCTGGATCTAAAAATATTGAATCGTTATGTAAGGATACCAACATTCAAAATGGTAACTGTAAGGGACTATCCTGCCTTTTGTTCAGCAAGGGCATTTTATGTCCACATAGATTTACAGGATGCATATCTGCATATTCCGATTCATCCAGATCACTATCAGTTTCTGAGATTCTCTTTCCTAGACAAGCATTACCAGTTTGTGGCTCTACCGTTTGGCCTAGCACCAGCTCCAAGAATTTTTACAAAGGTTCTCGGTGCCCTTCTGTCTGTAATCAGAGAACAGGGTATTGTGGTATTTCCTTATTTGGACGATATCTTGGTACTTGCTCAGTCTTCACATTTAGCAGAATCTCATACGAATCGACTTGTGTTGTTTCTTCAAGATTATGGTTGGAGGATCAATTTACCAAAAAGTTCATTGATTCCTCAGACAAAGGTAACCTTTTTAGGTTTCCAGATAGATTCAGTGTCCATGACTCTGTCTCTTGACAGACAAGAGACGTCTGAAATTGATATCCGCTTGTCGAAACCTTCAGTCACAATTATTCCCTTCGGTAGCCTTATGCATGGAAATTCTAGGTCTTATGACTGCTGCATTCGGACGCGATCCCCTTTGCTCGTTTTCACATGCGACCTCTTCAGCTCTGTATGCTGAACCAGTGGTGCAGGGATAACACAAAGATATCTCAATTAATATCTTTAAAAACGATTGTACGACACTCTCTGACGTGGTGGGATCGTTTAGTTCAGGGGGCTTCTTTTGTTCTTCCGACCTGGACTGTAATTTCAACAGATGCAAGTCTTACAGGTTGGGGAGCTGTGTGGGGGTCTCTGACAGCACAAGGGGTTTGGAATCTCAGGAGGTGAGATTACCGATCAATATTTTGGAAACTCCGTGCAATTTTCAGAGCTCTTCAGTCATGGCCTCTTCTAAAGAGAGAATCGTTCATTTGTTTCAGACAGACAATGTCACAACTGTGGCATACATCAATCATCAAGGGAGGGACTCACAGTCCTCTGGCTATGAAAGAAGTATCTCGAATTCTGGTATGGGCGGAATCCAGCTCCTGTCTAGTTTCTGCGGTTCATATCCCAGGTATAGACAATTGGGAAGCGGATTATCTCAGTCGCCAAACGTTACATCCGGGCCGACATAGGTCTCTTCACCCAGAGGTATTTCTTCAGATTGTTCAATATGTGGGACTTCCAGAAATAGATCTGATGGCCTCTCATCTAAACAAGAAACTTCCCAGGTATCTGTCCCAGATCCAGGGATCCTCAAGCGGAAGCATGGATGCATTGTCACTTCCTGGAAGGTATCATCCTGCCTAAATCTTTCCGCCTCTAGTTCTTTCTTCCAAGAGTAATCTCCAAGATTTCTGAAGGAATGCTAGTTTGTTCTGTTGGTAGCTCCCGCATGGCCTCACAGGGTCTTGGTATGCGGATCTTGTCCGGACTTGGCCTCTTGCCAACCGTGGACCTCTTCCGTTAAGACCAGACCTTCTGTCGCAAGGTCCTTTTTTCATCAGGATCTCAAATCCTTAAATTTAAAGGTATGGAGATTGAACGCTTGATTCTTAGTCAAAGAGGTTTCTCTGACTCTGTGATTAATACTATGTTACAGGCTCGTAAATCTGCCCGAAGAGTTTCTGAATTATCTGCTCTTTCTTGTGAGTCTCCTTTTCTGAATTTTCCCAGGATAATGCGGTGTTTGCGAACTTCTTTTAAATTTTTACCTAAGGTTGTGAATTCTAACAACATTAGTAGAGAAATTGTGGTTCCTTCATTATGTCCTAATCCTAAGAATTCTAAGGAGAAAATCATTGCATTCTTTGGATGTAGTTAGAGCTTTGAAATATTATGTTGAAGCTACTAAGAATTTCCGAAAGACTTCTAGTCTATTTGTTATCTTTTCCGGTTCTAGGAAAGGTCAGAAGGCTTCTGCCATTTCTTTGGCATCTTGGTTGAAATCTTTAATTCATCATGCTTATGTCGAGTCGGGTAAAACTCTGCCTCAAAGGATTACAGCTCTATTAGAAAAGATGTAGGTTTTACCCAGGTATAGAGAGAATTTATTTTTACAGTTGTTTAAATATTGTCCTTGGTTGTAATTACTTTTTATTTGAGGATCATTATTATTTACAGCTCCAAGGTACTGCCATGGGTTCCAATGTCGCTCCTACATTCGCCAATATTTTTATGAATATTTTTGAACAATACTTAGTCTATGGCCACCCATTATTTTTATAGTATGTCGCCACCTGGTGGCGATACATAGATGATATTTTTGGCGTATGGCTGGGCGACATTGGGACCCTTGAGAAACTGTTTTTTATTAGTCAATATTCCCCTCTTAGTATACAAATTCAGAAGGTGTTATGCCAACATTGGCATGTTTTGAGGACCTGTGATCCAGGGGTCAAATAATTTTGTAACCCCTTTATGCCTGCCTACAAAAGGGGTAGGAATTTGAAAGATACATTGGTATGTGTAGATATTGGCCCTTATAAAAAAAAACTCTGGTACAAAGTTATATTGGCAAGAAAAATTTGGGAAATTTTCCATGCCTGGGGTGTTCCAATTGTAACAGCATTATTAAGGGCCCTGTTTTCTGCCATCCACAAACTGGTCATAAATATGAAATTAGGGGTCATTATACCTGTAATATTGAGTTTGTGATTTACTTAAGTGCACATGTGGTTTGGGGTACATTGGCTTGTCCACCCGTAGTGTCTGCAAACATATCAATCAGCACAAAAGCAACATTAGAACCAAAAAAATGGATGCACCTGTTGCTAATCATTTTTTGTCTCCTGGTCTTAACCTTAACCAACTTAGATTTCAGGTCCTAGAACAAGTTAAAATTCCTAGGAGGGGTGGGGATAGGGTCAAGATCCTTAAAATAAGAGAGGTTTTTTGGATCAATAAATTAGACACTATGTTCCCAAAAGGCATGAACAAGGAATTTGACCTTTCTGTTTTTTTTAATTTCTATTTTGGATATATTGTATTTGATTTGTTATTTATTCTGGATTTGATTGTTATGTACATATATACATGCCTGTGTTCTCTATAATATTACATTGAATAGGATTGATATAACAAGTATTGCATATTATTGTGTTAACTCCTTTAAGGGGCTGGCCTAGGTATATCAGGTGTGATGGAGGTGGGGTTTGCTGACTATTTAAGGAATGTTTTATAGAGGTATAGCCATTCATGACTAAGGATTCTTTCCAAAACGTATTACATTTGTGGTCTGGCTGTTAAAAAGCTGAATAAACTTGCTTGAAAATGATTGGTGGTGCTGCTTCCTTCTGTTCACTATCTGACTTGGTGGTTAGACCATCACCTTATTGTTCAAGGGGCCTCCTTTGTTCATTCTTCCTGGACTCTGATCTCAACACATATGCAAGTCTTACAGGTTGGGGAGCTGTCTGGGGGTCTCTGACAGCACAAGGGGTTGGGTATCCTTAAGAGGCGAGGTTACCAATCAATATTTTAGAACTCTGTGCTATTTTCAGAACTCCTAAAGCTTGACCTCTATTGAAGAGAAACTTTACATTTGTTTTCAGACAGACAATATCACAACAGTGGCATATGTCAATCATCAAGGAGGGACTCGCAGTCCTTCAACAATCTTGGATACTTTCTAGGGCAGAATCCAACTCTTGTCAAATTTCTGCGATTCATTTCCCAGGTGTAGACAATTGTGAAGCGGAATATTTCAGCCGTCAGACTTTACATCCGGGGGAGTGGTCTCGCCATCCAGATGTTTTTTTTCATCTTGTACAGATGTGGGGTCTTCCAGAAATAGATCTGATGGCCTCTTGTCTAAACAAGAAGCTTGCCAGATACCTTTCCTGGTCCAAGAATCCTCGGAGAAAGTTAATCCTCTGAGATAGTTTATGCTTTAGCAGTTCATTGGTTTTAACAAACGTTTTTCCGCCTCTGGTTCTTCTTCCAAGGGTGATATCCAAGATCATAATGGAACAATCTTATGTGTTTCTGATAGCACCTGCATGGCCTCACAGGTTTTGTGATGCAGATCTTATCCGAATGTCCAGTTGCCAGCCTTTGCCACTTCCTTTAAGGCCAGACCTACTGTCTCAAGGGCCGTTTTTCCATTAGGATGTCAAATCTCTAAATTTGAAGGCATGGAAATTGAACGCTTAGTGCTTAGTCATAGAGGTTTCTCTGACACAGTGATTAGCACTATGATACAGGCTCGTAAGTCTGTTTCAAGGAAGATTTATCATCAGGTTTGGAAAACATGTATTTCATAGTGTTCCACTCATGATTATTCTTGGCATTCTTTCAGAATTCCTAGGATTTTACCATTTCTTCAGGATGGTTTGGATAAAGGGTTGTCTGCAAATACTTTGAAAGGACAAATTTCTGCTCTTTCTGTCTTATATAGAAAGATTGCTAAGCTTCCTGATATTTACTGTTTTGTTTAGGCTTTGACTCATATCAAACCTGTTATTAAATCTATTTCTCCTCCTTGGAGTCTCAATTTGGTATTGAAGATTTTACAGGCTTCTCCTTTTGAACCCATGCATTCTCTGGATATTAAATTAAGTTCTTGGAAAGTGTTATTTATTTTCGCTATCTCTTCTGCTAGAAGAGTTTCTCAATTGTCTGCTCTCTCTTGTGAGTCTCCTTATCTGATTTTCCATCAAGACAAAGCCGTTTTGCAGACTTCGTTTACATTTTTGCCAAAAGTTGTGAATTCTAACAACATTAATAGGTAAATTGTTCCTTCCTTGTGTCCTAATCCTAAGAATACTCTTGAAAGGTCTTTACATTCTTTGGATGTGGTAAGAGCTGTGACAGATTATGTTGAGGCTACTTAAGATTTCAGAAAGACTTCTAGTCTATTTGTTGTTTTTTCTTTGTCCAGGAAAGGTCAGAAAGCCTTTGCCATTTCTCTGGCATCTTGAAACTTTTGATTCACAAAGCTTATTTTGAGGCTGGCATTCTCCGCCTCAGAGAGTTACAGCTCATTCTACTAGATCAGTTGCCACTTATTGGGCTTTCAAGAATGAAGCTTCAGTTTATCAAATTTGCAAAGTAGCAACTTGGTCTTCTTTGCATACATTTACTAAATGTTTCCATTTTGATGTGTTTGCTTCTTCAGAAGCAGCCTTTGGTAGAACGGTTCTTCAGGCAGCTGTCTCAGTTTGATTCTAGTGCTTTTAATTTAATTTTTTTAAAATTTTTAGGAAAACGAATTATTTTTTTGGATTTAATTTCTCGGCGGATATAACTGTTTTTATTTTATCCCTCTTTAGTGACTCGTGGACTTCCACATCTTGGGTATTATATCCCAAACGTCACTAGCTCATGGACTCTTGCCACTTACTTGAAAGAAAACATAATTTACGTAAGAACTTACCTGATAAATTAATTTTTCATAATGGCAAGAGTCCATGAGACCCACTATATTTTCCATCTAAAGGGGAGGAGAGCCCACTACTTCATTCATTACTGATGGGAATTATGAACCTGGCCACCAGGAGGAGGCAAAGACGCCCCAGCCAAAGGCTTAAATACCTCCCCCTCTCCCCTCATCCCCTATTTATTCTTTGCCTTTCATCACAGGAGGACAGCAGAGAAGTGCCGAAGATCGTAGTAGTCTCTTATGGAGGGCAGTACTTTTCACATTGGGACTGGAGTTTTAAGTAGCCTGGGCGAAAGTTAGAGTCCAGAGATGCAGGGAGAGTCTTCCTGCGAAAACCATCCAGACTCATATTAACAGTTCCTTAAGCAATCAGCATTGACGAGTTTTGCTGCCTGCTTTCTGCACTCCAAGTCCATGTCAGGAAGGGCCTGGCATGGAAGTTACTAACCTGTCACATTTGAAGGGCCGTGTTCCTGTTCCATGGCGTAGATTCTGGTAAGATCGTTTTATTTTTATTACATAATGATAACACGGAAGACAGGTTCACAGTGTGACTCCTTTTATCTTTAAAGAATCAAGGGTTAATATTCCTGGAAAGGGTATTATTAAACAGAGGGGGCTTATACATGATATTGTTTATTGTGTCATCGCTGTGTTCTGTGCGAGATGAGGCTCTGGCAATGTGTGGAACTTTCAGGTGAGTTATGGGCATTTTTTGGCGCGTTTTCTCCTTAGGTAGGGGCGCTTCTGCTGGGCATTCCATGTGACCTGGTGGGACTATCTCTCTTCCTCTGTTGATCAGCGGCACAGAAGACGGAAAGGTTTCTGTAGTCCGGGTCATAGGAGGTTGTGAGTGCCCTGGCCATTGGAGGTTATAAAGGTGCCTATTTATTAAGTTATTCTAGTCCGTAACAACAGCGCAAGCTATGGAGGACTCTGACGTGTTAGAGGGTTCTCCCTCTTTAACAAGGTCTCATTCTTGTGTTTATTGTGAGGAGGTTCTGGTAGAACAGCCTGCTCAACTATGTTCCACATGCCTTAATAAAGTTACGACATCTAAAAGTAAACGGTTATCTAGTACTACTGAGCCGTCCACCTCTGAGGGTTCCCCGTTCCGTGAGGTGCGTTCCCTGCATCCATCTCCAATTGCACATGCAGTGCCCCAGAGTCCAACCATTACTCCTGCAGGAGAGATTCGTTGGCCGTCAGATTTTGCGGATCAACTTCAAACGGCCGTATCGAAAGTGAACCATGCCTTACCACGTTCTGCTAAGCGCAAGCATAGGGCGCATCATAGGGGCCCGGCCCAGGGGTTGTCTATGCCTGTGGAAGTATCAGAGGTGTTATACGATGACAAGGCCCACTCCGACTCTTCGAAGGAGGCCCTTTCTGTGTCGGAGTCCGTGTCATCTAAACCTCCGGCTGCGGAGGAGCCTGACTTTAGGTTTAGGATGGAGAATTTGCACTTTTTGCTAAAGCAAGTGTTTGCTACTCCGGAGGTTCCGTGTCAAAAACTTCCGGAAGAACCTGTGATTCCTAAGCTTGATAAGGTATATGAGGACAGGGTGGTGCCTCAGGCCTTCCCGGTTCCTGTTAAGATGACAAATATTAAGAATAAATGGGAGTGATTAGGTTCTTCCTTTTCCCATTCTACTTCCTTTTAGAAACTGTTCCCCGTTCCGGACTCTCAGCTTGAACTGTGGGGTACTGTCCCTAAGGTGGATGGTGCTATTTCCATGCTTGTGAAGTGGACATCTATTCCCCTTGAGGATAATTCGTCGTTTAAAGAGCCCATGGATAAAAAGTTGGAAAACATGTTAAGAAAGATGTTTCAACACACGTGGTTTGTTTTTCAGCCGGCAGCGGCCGTAGCTTGGATTTCCGGAGCTGCGACATATTGGCGTGAATCCTTGTGTGAAATGCTCGAGGGGGAGACTTCCATCGACGAGATACAGGATAAGATTAAGGCGCTGAAGATCACAAATTCTTTTGTCTGTGATGTCAATATGCAGATTATTCCCCTAAACGCTAAGGTGTCAGGTTTTTTCCGTTTTAGCTTGCTGGGCTCTGTGGCTAAATCTTGGTCTGCGGACATGACCTCTAAGTCGAGGCTGTTGTCCCTGCCTTTTCACGGAAAAATTCTGTTTGGTCCAGGATTGGATTCAATCATATCCACGGTTATGGGAGGCAAGGGAGCTTTCCTACCGCAGGATAAGAAGGCTAAGCCTAAAGGTTCTACCTTTTGTCCCTTTCGTGCGGACAAGGCCCAGCGCCAGCAGCCCGTCATGAAAGCGGACCAGTCCAAGGGAACTTGGAAGCTGGCTCATTCTTGGAACAAGTCTAAGCAGAGCAAGAAGCCCGCAGAGACAAAATCGGCATGAAGGGGCGGCCCACGACCGGTCTCCGGACCAAGTAGGGGGCAGCTTATCTCTTTTCAGAAGCATGGTTGCAGGACGTTCAGGACCCTTGGGTTGTGGAAGTTGTCGCCCAGGGTTACAGGATAGGGTTCAGATCCCATCCGCCCAGGGGCATATTCCTCCTGTCAAACCTGTCTTCAAGACCGGAAAAGAGAGAAGCCTTTCTAGAATGTGTGAGAGAGATCTCCTCTCTAGGTGTTATCGTACCAGTACCCCAAGCAGAAAGGGGTCTAGGGTACTATTCAAATCTTTTTGTGGTTCAAAAGAAGGAGGGCACGTTCCGCCCGATTTTGGACTTAAACAAGTTTCTGAGTGTTCCATCGTTCAAAATGGAAAAGATCAGATCTATTTTGTCCCTAGTTTAAGAGGGACAGTTCATGACAACTATAGCCTTGAAGGACGCTTACCTTCATGTGCCAATTCAGAGGGACCACTTCAAGTTCCTAAGATTTGCGTTTCTGGACCAACACTGGACCAGTTTGTGGCCCTTCCCTTTTGTCTGGCGACGGACCCGAGAGTCTTCGCAAAGGTTGTGGGGGCACTACTTGCAGTGGCCAGAGCCAGGGGCATTGCTGTGGCGCCCTATCTGGGCGACATCCTAGTCCAGGCGCCGCCGCTCAGTCTCTGGATCATTCGAGGGCGCTTCTTCTTTTGCTCCAATCTCATGGTTGTAAGATCAACTCAGGAATGAGTTCCCTTGTTACCAGCAACAGGGTGGAGTTCCTGGGCACGATAATAGACTCTATGTCCATGAAAATATTTCTCACAGACCACCTACACAGGAAGAGTACGTCCTCTTGTCTTGCCCTTCAGTCCTCCTCAAGCCCCTCGGTGGCTCAGTTTATAGAGGTGATCGGACTCATGGTTTCCAGCATAGATGTCATTTCATTTGCCAGGTTCCATCTAAGACCTTCAATTTTGCATGTTGAGACAGTGGAACGGTGATCATTCAGATCTATCACAGCAGATATCCATGGATGCTCGGACTCGGCTCTCCCTCTCTTGATAGATCCGTCCAGAGCAACTGTCCATGGGGACATCCTTCTTGAGACCGTCCTGGGAGATTGTGACCACGGACGCAAGTCTGGCAGGATGGGGAGCTGTTTGGGAAAATGGTGCCTTCCCAGCGATTCGCATTCCAGGTGTGGACAACTGGGAAGCAGACTTTCTCAGCAGACAATCCTTCCATCCAGGGGAATGTTCTCTTCCCCCCCGAAGTTTTTGCCCAGATTTGTCTAAGGTGGGGAACGCCGGAGATAGAGCCCATGGTGTCCAGACTCAATTGCAAGCTACCCCGATACGGGTCGAGGTCCAGGGATCCTTGAGGGTTCAGCCTAGCTTACATTTTTCCAGTGTTACCACTTCTACCTCGTGTAGTGGTACGCATCAAACAGGAGCGAGCTTCGGCTATTCTGATTGCTCCGTCGTGGCCGCGGAGGATGTGGTTTGCTGATCTAGTGGGGATGTCATCCTCTCCGCCGTGGAGGTTACCCTGTCACAGGGATCTGCTGGAACAGGGCCCTTTTTATCCAAATCTCGATTCTCTGAGGCTGACTGCGTGGAGATTGAACGCCTAGTCTTGGCCAAGAGAGGCTTTTTTGAGAGTGTGATTGATCCTCTAATTCAGGCAAGGTAGCCAGTCACTCATCGCATCTGCCTTAAGGTGTGGAGGACTTTCTTGTCCTGGTGTGAGAAACATGGATATCCTTGGCATAAGGTGAAGGTATCCAGTATTCTGTCCTTTCTCCAGGATGTTTTGGAGAAGGGTCTTGCCGCCAGTTCCTTAAAGGGACAGATTTGGGCATTATCAGTCTTGTTGCATAGGAGACTTTCTGAGCTCCCAGACATCCAATCTTTTGTTCAGGCTCTGTCTAGAGTCAGACTTGTCTTTTAAACAGTCTGCTCCTCCATTTTGCTTAAACTTGGTTCTTAAGGTATTGCAGAAGGTTCCGTTTGAGCCTATGCACTCCATTGACATTAAGATTCTGTCCTGGAGGGTTATTTTCCTGTTGGCCATTGCATCGGCACGCAGAGTATCTGAACTGGCTGCCTTGCAATGTGAACATCCTAATCTGGTTTTTCATGCGGTTAAGGCTGGGCTTCGGATTGGTTTGGGGTTTCTTCCCAAGGTGGTGTCTAACCGTAACATCAATCAGAAAATAGTTGTTCCTTCTTTATATCCTAACCCTTCTTTTTCTAAGGAGAAGTTACTTCATAACCTGGATGTGGTTCGTGCCTTAAAGTTCTATCTTCAGGCTACAAAGGATTTTCAGACAGTCTACATCTTTTTTTGTGTTGTATTCAGGGAAGCACAAGGGTCAGAAAGCCTCTTCTGCTTCTTTGTCCTTTTGGTTGAGGAGCTTGATTCGCTTGGCCTATGAGACAGCGGGACATAAGCCTCCTCAGAGGATCACAGCTCACTCGACTAAAGCTGTGGCTTTGTCTTGGGCCTTCAAGAATGAGGCCTTTATGGAGCAAATTTGTAAGGCGGCTACCTGGTCCTCCTTACACACGTTTATGCTTCTGTGGAAGCTGTTTTTGGGAGAAAGGTTTTGCAGGCGGTGGTGCCCTCAGATTAGGGTCCGCCTTTTCCCTCCTGGTTTCATTCAGTGTCCTCTAGAGCTTGGGTATATGTTCTCAACAGTAATGAATGAAGCCGTGGACTCTTCCCCCCTTTAGATGGAAAACGTAAATTATGCTTACCTGATAATTACATTTCCATCGAGGGGAGGAGAGTCCACGGCTCCCCGTATCTCTGAGAGGCAGACCTAAATTTAGTTTATCTTCTGGCACCATTTATACTCTTATATTTCTTCTACTGTTCCTTGCTCCCTCGGCAGAATGACTGGGGGATAAGGGGAGTGGGGGGTATTTAAGCCTTTGGCTGGGGTGTCTTTGCCTCCTCATGGTGGCCAGTTTCAGAATTCCCAACAGTAATGAATGAAGCCATGGACTCTCCTCCCCTCGATGGAAATGAAATTATCAGGTAAGTGATTTTTTGTATAAAGCACATTATTTTTCCAGTTGCTCTTTTTGTATGCTTTTTTTTTTTTACACCTCACTTCTTGGTTACATGTTAAACTGAAGTATTAGTGAAGTGAGAGGTATATTTATAGGCAATTTGATGTTTGGGAAACTTTTCCCCCTCCTGGTAGGAATGTATATCCCATATGTCACTAGCTCATGGACTCTTGCTACTATGAAAGAAATTAATTTATCAGGAAATGTCTTAAATAAATTATGTTTTTTATATGAGCACTCAGTTTTACACACTGCTTTGTATGCCCAGAATGGTTTTGCTTTTATTAAACGGGACCAGTGTGCACATGTTTGGGTTTTCATTGACATTTATTGCAGAGTTTGTGTTTTATATCTTAGGTGGGGGTAACATTATCACACAGCTGCAATGTTGCATTAACCTCATCTGGAAAGTCCTTTATGGTGTGCTTAGGTTTCTTAGCAACTATTCCCTGATCCAGCATGATCTTTTTTGTTCTGCATTGTGTTGCCTTATTGCTCAGCAGTGCCTCTTCTCCTCACCTTTGCAACTCACATAAGTTCATTTATTTGTGATTGATTTGAATGTTGAGCAGTCATACTTAGATGAGTGTACATTTTTCTCTATAGAGGGAATTTAGCTTTCTTGTGTTTAGGGGCTGATTTTTTTCTGCAGGGTTAAGTTTCGGTATAGAGGCAGTTTAACATTTGTTGTTTCTATGTCTCTGCTATTGCTTCCAATAGCTTATTTAGTTACATCTCATGTGACAGCCACTTGTTGAACCTGGGGATTCTCATGGTCTTCTGAAAATAGATCATGTAGGGCTATTATAGTTTGTGCCAGTGAGAGAATTGAAGGGAGAATATTTTGTAGCTGTCTGGTACAAACCTGTGGTCTCACAGGGCTTACATAAAGCTGCCAGATAGTCTTTCTCTATTTTCTTGCCAGATAGGCCCTGGTTATGCATTATGTAAATTGACACCTACTGGGCAGAGAGGGGAATGTTTTATAAGGTGGGGGGGTGACCTGAAGAATTTTTTTTGGAGATTACTAAGTATTCCAAGAAGGCACAAGGCAGTAAACAACACACTAGTTTAAAAATATGCTATTACTAAATGTAAAGAAATGTACTGGTAAGTAGAGCTCTAGCTTTGTGAATCTCATGCAATTTATTTGACAACTGAAAAAGTAATTTCAGTACAGCTGTTGTATCTTATGCATCACTTTTTCTTAACCCATGACTGTCATGTTTTTAAGTAGCTGTATTCTTGTGCTGCTCAACCTTGCTCTGGTAAGAAAGTCCCTATAGCACCTCTGACTTCAGTGATTCAGGGGCTAGTAACCTTATATCTCTTTGTTAAAGTGGCTCTACAAAGAGTTTTAGCTATAATAGTTGAGAATTAAATGCTGGCCACATGCAAGTCTGGTAGCCCATGTCTAATGAAATAAATTCATTTTCTTTTCAGGTGTTTGGAGTTGGTATACCCAACCCTTATCGACTGCGCCCATTTATTGGGGCAAGAGTTCCTGTAAACAGCAGCTTTTCACCTCTAATTAATATACACAATCCTCACAGTGATCCTTTACAGGTAAGTGTATAATTAGTGAAATTTGATGAGAAATTTCCAATTTTTACATATTGATATAAAATCACTACTACTACTAATCTATACAAAACAATAGGAACTTTTTGATTTGTCTTATACAATTGTCGAGGTTTTCATGCCAGTTCTATTATTATAAATGTCTCCAATGCTTTCTTTTTGATATCATTAGATGGTGTAAAATATGTTTTTTATAGTTCTGTAAAAATATCAAGTGTCTTATCCCTACAGGTAGTAGAGATGTATTCTAGCGGGGGAGACCTGCACTTAGAGCTTCCAACAGGTCAGCAGGGAGGCACCCGGAAGTTATGGGTGAGTGTCTTTGTTTTAAGCAACCATATAAGGACTCCTTTGGGGCAAACATTTTTTTAAAATTGACAATAAAATGGTAGCACATACAATATCCATAGTTTTCACATACAAAATGCACATACATATTACCACACTCATAATATATTGTTTAAATGAAATGTTCTGTTTTATTATAACCTAGAAATAATTATAAGGAAATATAAAACATTTTTTAAACAAATCTAACAAATAAACAAGTGTAAAGTAACAAACAGACTTTGGTCAGATTGGCTTGTATAGTCTTGTGTAAAGTCGTGTAGTTTCACGTAATGATCCAAAATGTTGAACCTCTTAGTTGTATAATCCCACAAAACGACTCCAGTCAATGTCACTCCTTTCCATCTTAATATGAGGAGTCCATGGCTTCATTCCTTACTTGTGGGAATACAGAACCTGGCCACCAGGAGGAGGCAAAGACACCCCAGCCAAAGGCTTAAATACCTCCCCCACTCCCCTCATCCCCCCAGTCATTCTTTGCCTTTCGTCACAGGAGAATGGCAGAGAAGTGTCGGAAGAGGGGTAGTACTCTTTGGTATAGGACTGGAGTTTTAAGTAGTCTTGTCAGCCTCTCAGCGAGAGCATTGACGAATGTTAAGGTCTGGAGATGCAGAGAGAGTCTTCCTGCGAAATCATCCAGATTCGTATTATTAGCTCCTAAGCAATCAGTGTTAACGAGTTTCACTGCCTGCTTCTATCACTCAAGTCCATGTCAGGTGCGATGCTACAAGACTGTCAAACTTGAGAGGCTGTGTGTCCCACGGCAGAGATTCCGGTAAGATAGTTTCATTTTATCTCATATGATAACGTAAGAAGACAGGGTCACAGTGTGACTCCTTTATCTGTATGGAATCAAGGGTTAATATCTCCGGAAGGAGGTTATTGAGCAGTGGGGATTTATACATAACTTGCTTTATTATGTTTTATGTTGCGATATGTGTGAGATAAGGCTCAGGCAGATGTGGAACATTTAGATTTTACTTTCGTTTTTGAGATAACTGCAGGGCCTGTTATTTTTGGCGTGTTTCTCTCCTGGAGCAGGGGCGTTGTCTCATTCACTTCCATTTTCCTGACCGTGCATTACAGTAGAAGAAGCGGATTCTCTGTGGGGCCTGGGTCATAGGAGGTGGTAAGTGCCCTGGCCATTGGGGGTATAAAGGTGCCATTTATCTTGTTCTATTGTCCATCTTTAAAGCGCAAGCTATGGAGGACTCAGACGCATTAGAAGGTACTCCCTCCTTTTTCAAATCTAATACCTGTTTTTATTGTGAGGAGGCTACGGTATACCCGCCTGCTCAATTATGTTCCAAATGCCTCGATAAGGTAATTATATCTAAAAAGACAAAGATGTTTAGTACCACTGAGCCATCCACCTCTGAGGGGTCTCCGTCCCGCTTGAGGATAGTTTGTTGTTTAAGGAGCCCATGGATAAGAAGCTAGAAACTCTATTAAGAAAGATGTTTCAGCACATGGGGTACTTGTTTCCGCCTGTAGTAGCGGTTACTGCGGTAGCTGGAGCTGCTACTTATTGGTGCGATAATCTATCAGAGATGATCAAGGTGGAAACTCCCCTTGACGAGTTCCAGGAAAGAATTAATGCTTTGAGGGTAGCTAATTCTTTCATCTGTGATGCAAACATGCAGATTATTCGCCTGAATGCCAAAACATCAGGTTTTTCTGTTCTAGCCCGTAGGGCTCTCTGGCTGAAGTCTTAGTCTGCAGACAAGACTTCAAAATCTAGATTGCTTTCCCTTCCATTTAAGGGGAAGATTCTTTTCGGTCCAGGCCTGGACTCTATCATATCCACGGTCACTGGGGGCAAGGGTGCCTTTCTACCGCAGGATAAGAAGAATAAACCTAAAGGACAAGGTCCTAATTTTCGTCCCTTTCATTCGGATAAATCCCAACGCCAGCAGCCCTCCGCGAAGCCTAATAAGTCCAAGGGAACTTGGAAACCATCTCAATCTTGGAATAATTCCAAGCCATCTGAAACAAAGTCAGCATGAAGGTGCGGCCCCCGATCCGATGTTGGATCGTGTTGGGGGCAGACTATCTCTCTTTGTGGAGGCTTGGTTTGGGGATGTGCAAGACCCTTGGGTTCTAGAGGTCATTTCTCAGGGTTACAGGATAGGGGCACATTCCTCTTATCAAACCTATCTTCAAGACCAGAAAAACAAGAAGCTTTTCTAGGGTGCATGAGGGATCTCTCCTCCCTGGGAGTAATTGTGCCATCACCTCTATCAGAGAGAGGTCTAGGGTACTACTCAAACCTTTTTGTGGTCTTAAAGAAGAACGTACGTTTCGCACGATTCTAGACCCAAGTGCCTAAACAAGTTTCTGTCGGTCCCATTGTTCAAGATGGATACGATAAGGTCTATTCTGCCCTTAGTTCAAGAGGGACAGTTCATTACTACGATAGACTTGAAGGATGCTTACCTACATGTGCCAATACACAAGTATCACTTCAAGTTCTTAAGATTTTCCTTTCTGGACCAGCACTTCCAGTTTGTGGCTCTTCCTTTTGGTCTGGTTACTGCTCCAAGAGTCTTTACAAAGGTTCTGGGGGCTCTGCTCGTGGTGGCGAGGCCCAGAGGTATTGCAGTAGCGCCATATTTGGACGACATTCTGGTACAGTTATCTCAAAAACGAAAGTAAAATCTAAATGTTCCACATCTGCCTGAGCCTTATCTCACACATATCGCAACATAAAACATAATAAATCCCCACTGTTCAATAACCTCCTTGTAGGGGAGGGGAAAATATCACCTGAACAACACTATGTTGAGGTGATATTACAAGAGAGTAAGTTATCTGTGAACAGTTTTACATAAGCTACTGTGAGCTGCATGTTGAAGAAAAAAACAAAACAAAAGCCTATCTACTTCATCAGTTTTGATGTCTCACATTTCTATAAAATCTCTTAAGATCATGGTAAAGCAAACTCTTTATACTGAGAAGGGAAATAAAATGACTGTGCCTACACATGCCAGATACATGTTCCCTTGTAAATCCTGGGACCTAGCATCCTGATTGGCTGCTTAAAAGTCCCATTACAATTGTATGTGGTTACTGATGTAAATATCTTCCTTTTTTACATAGATGCTCAGGTGATATTTTCTAGTCGGCTTTAAATACAAATATGCTGCATTACTTTCAAGTGCTTCAATATTTGGGTTTCATGTCCCCTTGGATTGCTGAGTTGGAAAATACCAATTTTGTTGTATTTAGGAACCCTGCACCTTGGTCGGTACCGTCAAGACTCTAGGCGGCTGCCTTTTTACAAGATCTCGGCACCACCCTTACCCTGGTAATCCGGGTTGAGCAGTCAGCACTGAACTGCTAAATGTAGTACTAAGAGGCTGACAAATAGCATCTACAACCAATACTAAGCATGCAGTGAAATGCTTGGGAGGGAGAGCCTGTGGTATGTTGAATATTGAGTCAATAATCACTGTAACAGGCTGGAGAAACATATAATACAGATGGCTCTCCCCAATCCCTCTCTGGTTATTGACACAGATTTCGATCTGAGGGTAGTTGGTAGAGGGAAAAGAAGAGATGCCCCCTTTCCATTACAGAGCAGTAGAAGAATAAGCAGAAGAAGGGGCCCGACTTTCAGATGCCTCTTCGGTGAAACAGTGATAAAATCCTGCCAGTGGTGTCCCCTAGTGGCGAGAGGTAGATTTTGCATTGTGAAACGCTAGGATCACACAACAGTGGTCAGCAGAAAAAGCAATCAAACTTGCATGTTCTTACCATTAGCTTGATACATGCTGACCTTGCAATGTCAAGGAAAGTCCAGCACACATGTACCCACTGCACGCTGCCAGGGATCCTGCAAACCCATACAGTATTTATTTATTTATTTATTTATTTATTCATAAAATATTTTACCAGGAAGGATACATTGAGATTTCTCTCGTTTTCAAGTATGTCCTGGGTCCACAAAACATTGCATTGATACAATAGGGTACAATAAAATTCAAAAACAATAATACACAATAGATGCAATTTTTTTTTACATAGAACAGGTAAGAAATATATAATCAACCAGGATATTAGGAAGATTTGAAAGTGTGCGGGAGGTCATTCCATAACTGTGGCGCTCGGTAGGAAAAGGAGGATCGAGCTGCTTTCTTTTTGTATTGAGGCAAGCTAAATAATGTGCTGGTACTGGATCGGAGGTTATAGGAGGTGGGAATAGCCGGGGAGAGCATTCTGCTTACGTAGGGTGGGAGCTTTCCAGAAAGGCACTTAAACACAAGGCAGGAAAGATGGAGGGTGCGTCTGGATTCCAGCGTCAGCCAGTTTAGTTCTTTTAGCATGTCACAATGGTGGGTCTTATAGTTACATTGTAGCACAAAGCGGCAGAACGAGTTATATAACGTATTAAGTTTATTAAGGTGAGTTTGCGGTGCAGGTGCGTATACTACATCCCCATAATCCATGATAGGCATCAGCATTTGCTGTACAATCTTTTCCTTTACTGTAGGGCTGAGGCAAATTTTGTTTCTGTACAGGGCACCTAATTTTGGATAAAGTTTAGATGCAAGTTTTTCTATGTGGAGGCCAAAAGATAGATTAGGGTCTAAGAACATACCCAAGTATTTGAAAGAGTGGACTGCGGTTAGCGTGCAATTGGATTTTGTTTTGATGCGTAGATGGGAATTTTATAATTTGTGTAATTTAGGCCCAGTTCCAAAGATCATTGTGACAGTTTTGTCAGTGTTTAGGAAGAGTTTGTTTTTTGAGATCCACTTTTCTACCTCTGTGAACTGGTCTTGGAGCACTGCCTCAAGCTGCGGCAGATTGTTTGCATAGATTACTGTGTCGTCTGCGTACATGTGTACAGTTGAGGATTTGCAGACATAAGGCAAATCATTTATAAATAATGTGAATAGTAGAGGGCCGAGAATGGAACCTTGGGGAACACCACACGTGACTGGGAGAGGGAGGGAGTCACTGTTAGAAACAGAGACATATTGTGATCGATCTGATACATATGATCTAAACCAGGTTAACGGACAATCAGCAATACCAGAGTTTTTTAGTTTGAGCAGTAGTATGTCGTGGTCCACTGTGTCAAAAGCCTTAGCAAAATTAAGGAAAATAGCTCCAGTTAGGTCTCCTTGTTCCATGCCAGTTTGGATGTCGTTGCAAACTTTTAGGAGGGCAGTTGTAGTGGAGTGATTCGGTCGGAAACCTGATTGATCAGGGGTCAGATAGTTAGAAAGTTGGTAATACTCGCATAATTGCGTATGGACGCATTTTTCTAATATTTTTGACAATACTGGGAGCAATGATATAGCGCGATAGTTAGAAACCAAGGTTAACTCCCACTTTTATGAATAGGCACTACTCTTGCAGTTTTCCAGAGTTTAGGTATGTATCCAGACACCAAGGATTCGTTAATTAGGGTTACGACAGGCTTAGCAATTGCCGGCGCACTGAGCTTCAACAGCATTGCTGGGATTTGATCAGGTCCAGACTGGTTTTTCATTGTTAGATTATTAAGGTGTTTCTTAATGACATTGATGGGTACAGGTCTAAAATTGAACTTCTCTATATTGGGTCTTTGCTGTTTTAGTGGGGCCTGATCCACATTTGTAGCTTCAGGATGCGTGCCATTTATTAGTTTGTCAATCAGGGTGGTGGAGCATCCGGCAAAATAATTGTTAAAGGCATTTGCTACTTCTAAGGGGAGTTGCAGGTTTTGGTTATCCACATTGACAGTGGAGGGTTGGGAGTGGATTGGTGGATTTTGTAAGTTATTTATGAGTTTCCAAAACTTTCTAGGGTTAGATATGTTATTGTTCAGATTTTCACAGAAATATTGTGCCTTAGCCAATTTTGTTTGTTTAGTGCATATATTTCGCCATTGTCTATATACACAGTGATCATTCATAGAGCCAGTATGCTTGAACTTTGACCACAATGAATCCCGAAATTGGTACATTTGAATGAGGTCAGCTGTGATCCAATTCAAGTGTGCTCCTTTTACTCTCACCTTACGCAGCGGGGCATGTAAATTCCAAACTTGTAGGAGTTCAGACTGAAAGAATTCAACTGCAGAGTCTAGATCTGGGATTAGGTTTAATCTGTGCCAGGGGAGGTTCTTGATGTCATTTAGAAATGATTGAATATTAAATTTTTTGAAGGACCTGGTGATTTTAACCTTGGGAGAGGATTTAGTAGCCTTTATTTTGCGCACGCAGTACACTAAGCAGTGGTCACTGAAATTGTTAGGGAGAACACCTGCCTCCTGGATTCGGTCATGTGAAGTGGAGAGAATCCAGTCGAGCAGGGTATGATTATGGCTTTTGATGTTTATGCGAGTTGGGGAGGAGATTAATTGCGTTAGCTGAAAAGATTTAAACAGCGAGCGACAACTGTTATTTTTTGGATTCAGCCAATCAATGTTAAAATCTCCAAAAACCAAAATTTCACTTTTTGGGTTTTGAGCTATGGATTCACTAAGGAGCTGTGCTATGTCCGAAATGGAATGCACAGGGGAGCTAGGTGGGCGGTAGATTCCTGCAACAATGATTGATTTACTGCAAGGGATCTCAATTTTGCCAGAAAGGAAATCAAAGGTGGCAGGAGAAGTAGATTTTTGTATGGGGGTGAACTTTGTGGAATTGTCAACATAAATTACAATGCCGCCTCCTCTCTTTGCTCTGTCAATTCTATGGCATGAATACCCATGAATTGCAATGGCAGAGTCAGGTATTATTGCAGTTAGCCATGATTGACATCACAATGATTTTTGGCTTGTATTGTAAACACCAAGCTTGCAGTGCATCGATTTTTGGTAGTTAGCTGCGGATATTACAGTGCACAAAGGAGAGGCCTTTTTTAGATGGAAGGCTAGGAATGGAATTTGCTGGGGGACCAGGGTTAGACTCTACATCATTTGCAAGGGCAAGTAACATAAGGAATAGGAATTTGGACATAGTTTTTGTTTGGCTATATAGTGAATGGCATACTTTATAATTTTGTGAGGTGGGGGTAGGAGGGCTATTTTTTTTAAACTCTCCACCAGCACTCAGCAGATAAGTTACAGCAACAGAGCAGGCTATGGTGTATGATAATTTGTTTTCCAGTTTGAGGTGGGTGCTTATGGCGGTAATGAAGTGAACAAAATTGGAGTGAGAAAAGGGTTGTCACGAATATCAGTATGGTCATATTTTGATACATGTTAGTGCTATGAGGTGTGCAGATTAAAATAAAATTAAAAATAGTACAATATAAAAAAGAAATATGTGTATATATATATATATATATATATATATATATATACAAAAATAGTACAATATAAAAAAGAAATATATATATGTATGTATGTATATATATATATATATATATACACTCTATTGATGTGGGATATATAGCTATTTGTATGGAGAGAGGGTATGTATTCTAAAGGGTTAAGTTAATGGAAGGATGTGCCGATCAGTGTTTGCAGCTGTCAGTTTAGGAGAATGAAAGTTGTGTGGGAGACTATCTATAAATGGGAGAATGAACCTGGGGTGGGTGGGTTGACGGGCAGGGTGGGAGGGTAACTATTTTCCAAAGGCTACCTTTAGCAGAGGGCTGAGTCAGCTGGAGTAGGTCTGTGATTTTTCTCTTAAGACTGTGGTAAATATACTTTAAAATTCAGCTGGGGGAAAGAGATATATTAGTGTTAGATTGGCCAGCAAAAAAGTTAAGGGGGGGGGGTCTATGGTCATTTGAGCTAGGGTGGTCATACAGGGAAAGTTCACAAATTAAAGAGATAAGAGAGGCATCCATTGATGAAAATAAAACCATTAAACAAGCAAGATATATGGTCCATCAATGTGCTCCAATATGCATTTAAAATAAAGAATAAAATGAATAGCCAATACATATTACAACGCACACATTAGTAATAACAGGGAAGAAATATAATGAGATAACTATTTTCCAAAGGCTACCTTTAGCAGAGGGCTGAGTCAGCTGGAGTAGGTCTGTGATTTTTCTCTTAAGACTGTGGTAAATATACTTTACAATTCAGCTTTAGCAGAGGGCTGTGTCAGCTGGAGTAGGTCTGTGATTTTTCTCTTAAGACTGTGGTAAATATACTTTAAAATTCAGCTTTAGCAGAGGGCTGAGTCAGCTGGAGTAGGTCTGTGATTTTTCTCTTAAGACTATGGTAAATATACTTTAAAATTCAGCTTTAGCAGAGGGCTGAGTCATCTGGAGTAGGTCTGTAATTTTTCTCTTAAGACTGTGGTAAATATACTTTAAAATTCAGCTTTAGCAGAGGGCTGAGTCAGCTGGAGTAAGTAGATAAAGTAGAAAAGGCAGCAGCATAAATTTTCACCAAGTTTATTTGGCTATACAAAAGCCCACAACGTTTTGGGGTGTTACCCCTTAATCATGTGGATGGGACCCTCTTCTGTTGTCTCCCCCCAGCCTGACACCCACAGAGACCTCAGGAATATACTTTTCATGCAAGTACTATTTATATCCCAGGAGAGGTTATGCTGTCCTGGCGATCAGGTGTATGATGAACTTGGGACTTCACTGTGTGGCTTGGCTATATGCCCAGTTGGGCACTTTCCCCCGGTTTGGTCCTTGATTCCACCTTATGTCTGCAATCTAATTCCTCATTGTAATATCCCCAACTCTTTCAAAGACATATATTTTACTCTTCATATAATGGTCACAAGAGTGCGCTTCTATAGGCTCCAACTTGCGCAAAAGGTAAGTATTAACACATAAATAGATATGTAAGTATGCATATACATACTATATATTAATTGGGAACAAACAGTTGTCATAGACTGCAATGTAAAGGCACTTTTCATTGCGTTTTTTTTTAACACCCCAAACCCGCTCCCTTTAGACCCCAAAACTGCTTGCTGCAGTTAATTTATTAAAAAATAAAAATGTTACTATTTTTATTTCTCCTACATTGGTGTGTCCGGTCCACGGCTTCATCCTTACTTGTGGGATATTCTCATTCCCTACAGGAAATGGCAAAGAGAGCACACAGCAAAAGCTGTCCATATAGCCCCCCCTCTGGCTCCGCCCCCCAGTCATTCTCTTTGCCGCTCTGAACAAGTAGCATCTCCACGGGGATGGTAAAGAGTATGTGGTGTTAGTTGTAGTTTTATTTCTTCTATCAAGAGTTTGTTATTTTAAAATAGTGCCGGTTTGTACTATTTACTCTACAACAGAAAGTGATGAAGAGTTCTGTTAAAAGATGATTTTAGCACCAGTAACTAAAATCCATTGCTGTTCCCACGCAGGACTGTTGAAACCAGAGAACTTCAGTTGGGGGGAACAGTTTGCAGACTTATCTGCTTCAGGTATGACCAGTCTCTTTTCTAACAAGTAATGCTAGAAGACTGTCAGTTTTCCCTTATGGGATCGGTAAGCCATTTTCTTAGACTCAGTAACAGAATTAAGGCTTATAAATTGGGCTCTATGCTGGTTGACACTTTTGTGGGCTAAATCGATTTATTTTTTATCATATTTATATGACATTTGTAGTGTTTTGCAAACTTTAAAACACTTTTGGGAACGTTTATTGCGCCTGGCAGTTGTTTAGTCGCCTAGTCTAGTCAGAAAGGCCCCTTCACTCTGGTATGCAGAGGGAGGAGGCCTCATTTTCGCGCCTCAGTTGCGCAGTTACTTCTATAGGCAGTGCATGCAGCTTCACGTGAGAGGGTCCTGTGGCTTAGAAAAGGACTCAGAAAGGCTTTTTTTCTGTGGTGAATAACCCCTAAGGAAGGTAAAAGCCGCAGAAAAGTCTGTGGCAGGGACTGTAGTGTGTTTTAACCGGTAAATTGGGATATTAGCTCCGGTTTGCTCATTTAAGGGTTTAGAGACTTGAAATTTGGTGTGCAATACTTTCAAAGCATTAGGACACTGGGGTATAAATTTCATAAAGATCGGATATTTCTTTGATAGTTTTTCGATCATTCAGAAATAAAGTGTGCTCTTTTTATTATTTAAAGAGACAGTAACGGTTTTGTTTAAAATTGTTTTTATTGCATTAAAAACCTGCCTAAGTCTGTCTAACATGTCTGTACCTTCAGATAGCATATGTTCTGTGTGTATGGAAGCCAAGGTGGTTCCCCCATTAAATGTATGTGCAAATTGTGCCATGGCGTCCAAACAAAGTAAGGACAGTACTGTCACATTTAATAAGATTGCCCAAGATGATTCTTCAAAAGAAGGTAGTGGGGATAGTTCATCATCCTCTCCTTCTGTGTCAACACCAGTTTTGCCCGCGCAGGCGATACCTAGTACATCTAGCGCGCCAATGCTTGTTACTATGCAGCAATTAACAGCAGTAATGGATAATTCTATAGCAGCTCTTTTATCCAAACTGCCAGCATTTCTCAGAAAGCGTGATTGCTCAGTTTTAAATACAGAGGATGAGCAAGTTGGCGCTGACGATAATTTATCTGTTATACCCTCACATCAATCTGAGTTGGCAGTGAGGGAGGGTCTGTCTGAGGGAGAAATTTCTGATTCAGGAAAAATTTCTCAGCAGGCAGAACCTGATATTGTGGCATTTAAATTTAAGCTAGAACATCTCCGCGCCCTGCTTAAGGAGGTGCTAGCTACCCTTGATGATTGTGATTCTTTGGTGATTCCAGAGAAGTTGTGCAAAATGGACAAATTCTTAGAGGTCCCAGTGCACGCTGATGCTTTTCCGATACCCAAGAGGGTGGCGGACATAGTGACTAAGGAGATGGAGAAGCCAGGTGTACCTTTTGTTCCACCTCCTATATTCAAGAAAATGTTCCCCATTGTCGACCCCAGAAGGGACGCATGGCAAATGGTCCCGAAGGTAGAGGGGGCAGTTTCAACGTTAGCCAAGCGCACAACTATTCCTATAGAGGACAGTTGCGCTTTCAAAGATCCGATGGATAAAAAATTGGAAGGATTGCTTAAAAAGATTTTTGTTCAGCAAGGTTTCCTTCTTCAACCAATTTCGTGCATTATTCCTGTCACCACGGCGGCGTCTTTTTGGTTCGAGGAACTAGAAAATTCGCTCCAAAAGGAGACTCCATATGATGAAGTCATGGACAGAATTCACGCACTAAAGTTGGCTAATTCCTTTATTTTGGATGCCGCTTTTCAATTGGCAAAAGCCTGCTGCTGCTACCAAGACAGCATGAAGGGGTAGCCCCCGATCCGGGACCGGATCTAGTAGGGGTCAGACTTTCTCTCTTTGCTCAGGCTTGGGCAAGAGATGTTCCGGATCCCTGGGCACTAGAAATAGTCTCTCAGGGGTATCTTCTAGAGTTCAAGGAACTTCCTCCAAGGGGACGGTTCCACATGTCTCGCTTATCTTCAGACCAGATAAAGAGACAGGCATTCTTACATTGCGTAGGAGACCTATTAAAGATGGGAGTGATACACCCAGTTCCAACAGCGGAACAAGGTCTGGGTTTTTACTCAAACCTGTTTGTAGTTCCCAAAAAAGAAGGAACTTTCAGGCCAATTCTGGATTTAAAAATTCTAAACAAATTCCTCAGAGTTCCATCATTCAAAATGGAAACCATTCGGACGATTTTACCAACGATCCAGGAGGGTCAATATATGACTACCTTGGACTTAAAGGATGCGTACCTGCATATTCCTATCCACAAAGATCATCATCAGTTCCTGAGGTTTGCCTTTTTGGACAAACATTACCAGTTCGTGGCTCTTCCATTCGGTTTAGCCACTGCTCCCAGAATTTTCACAAAGGTGCTAGGGTCCCTTCTAGCGGTCCTAAGGCCGAGGGGCATTGCTGTAGCACCTTATCTAGACGACATTCTAACCCAAGCGTCGTCCCTTTCCAAAGCAAGGGCTCATACAGACATTGTTTTAGCCTTTCTCAGGTCTCACGGGTGGAAGGTGAACATAGAAAAGAGTTCCCTGTCTCCGTCCACAAGGGTTCCCTTTTCTGTTAACAATAATAGATTCTGTGGAAATGAAGATTTTTCTGACAGAGGTCAGAAAGTTAAAGCTTCTAAATGCTTGTCGAGTTCTTCAATCTATTCCTCAGCCTTCCATAGCTCAGTGCATGGAGGTAATAGGACTAATGGTTGCAGCAATGGATGTGGTTCCTTTTGCTCGAATTAATTTAAGACCATTGCAACTGTGCATGCTCAAACAGTGGAATGGGGATTATGCAGACTTGTCTCCCCAGATTCAAGTAGACCAGGTAACCAGATACTCACTCCTCTGGTGGTTGACTCAGGATCACCTGTCTCAGGGAATGAGTTTCCGCAGACCAGAGTGGGTCATTGTCACGACCGACGCCAGTCTCTTAGGTTGGGGCGCGGTCTGGGACTCCCTGAAAGCTCAGGGTCTATGGTCTCGGGAAGATTCTCTTCTCCCGATAAACATTTTGGAACTGAGAGCGATATTCAATGCGCTCCTGGCTTGGCCTCATCTAGCGAAGGCCAGATTCATAAGATTTCAGTCGGACAACATGACGACTGTAGCGTACATCAATCATCAGGGGGGAACAAAGAGTTCCTTGGCGATGAGAGAGGTATCCAAGATCATCAAATGGGCGGAGGATCACTCCTGCCATCTGCAATTCACATCCCAGGAGTAGACAACTGGGAGGCGGATTATTTGAGTCGTCAGACTTTCCATCCGGGGGAGTGGGAACTTCATCCGGAGGTCTTTGCCCAGTTAACTCAACTATGGGGCATTCCAGATATGGTTCTGATGGCGTCTCGTCAGAACTCCAAGATTCCTCGCTACGGGTCCAGATCCAGGGATCCCAAGGCGACACTAGTGGATGCATTGGTGGCGCCTTGGTCGTTCAATCTAGCTTATGTGTTTCCACCGTTCCCTCTCCTTCCCAGGCTTGTAGCCAGGATCAAACAGGAGAAGGCCTCTGTGATTCTAATAGCTCCTGCATGGCAACGCAGGACTTGGTATGCAGACCTGGTGAATATGTCATCGGCTCCACCATGGAAGCTACCTTTGAGGCAGGATCTTCTAATACAAGGTCCATTCGAACATCCAAATCTAGTTTCTCTGCAACTGACTGCTTGGAAATTGAACGCTTGATTTTATCTAAGCGTGGGTTTTCAGATTCGGTTATAGATACTCTGGTTCAAGCCAGAAAACCTGTGACTAGAAAAATTTACCATAAGATATGGCAAAAATATATCTGTTGCGAATCCAAGGGATACTCTTGGAGTAAAATTAAAATTCCTAGGATACTTTCCTTTCTCCAAGAGGGTTTGGATAAAGGTTTGTCAGCTAGTTCTCTTAAAGGACAGATATCTGCTCTGTCTGTTTTGTTGCTCAAACGTCTGGCAGCAGTGCCAGATGTACAGGCATTTGTACAGGCGTTAGTCAGAATCAAGCCTGTCTACAGACCTATGACTCCTCCATGGAGTCTAAACTTAGTTCTTTCAGTTCTTCAAGGGGTTCCGTTTGAACCTTTACATTCCATAGATATTAAGTTACTATCTTGGAAAGTTCTGTTTTTGGTTGCTATTTCTTCTGCTAGAAGAGTTTCTGAATTGTCTGCTTTGCAGTGTACTTCACCCTATCTTGTATTCCATACAGATAAGGTAGTTTTACGTACCAAGCCTGGTTTTCTTCCAAAAGTGGTTTCCAACAGGAATATTAACAAGGAAATAGTTGTTCCTTCTCTGTGTCCGAATCCAGTTTCGAAGAAGGAACGTTTGTTACATAACCTAGATGTGGTTCGTGCTTTAAAATTCTATTTAGAAGCAACAAAGGATTTCAGACAGACATCATCCTTGTTTGTCGTTTATTCTGGTAAGAGGAGAGGGCAGAAAGCTACTGCTACTTCTCTTTCTTTTTGGCTGAAAAGCATCATCCGATTGGCTTATGAGACTGCCGGACGGCAGCCTCCTGAATGAATTACAGCTCACTCTACTAGAGCTGTGGCTTCCACATGGGCCTTCAAGAATGAGGCTTCTGTTGAACAGATCTGTAAGGCAGCGACTTGGTCTTCTCTGCATACTTTTGCCAAATTTTACAAATTCGATACTTATTCTTCTTCGGAGGCTGTTTTTGGGAGAAAGGTTTTGCAAGCTGTGGTGCCTTCCGTTTAGGTTACCTGACTTGTTCCCTCCCTTCATCCGTGTCCTAAAGCTTTGGTATTGGTTCCCACAAGTAAGGATGAAGCCGTGGACCGGACACACCAATGTAGGAGAAAACAGAATTTATGTTTACCTGATAAATTTCTTTCTCCTACGGTGTGTCCGGTCCACGGCCCGCCCTGGCTTTTAGTCAGGTTTAAAATTTTTATTTTTTGTACACTACAGTCACCATGGCACCTTATAGTTTCTCCTTTTTCTCCTAACCGTCGGTCGAATGACTGGGGGGCGGAGCCAGAGGGGGGGCTATATGGACAGCTTTTGCTGTGTGCTCTCTTTGCCATTTCCTGTAGGGAATGAGAATATCCCACAAGTAAGGATGAAGCCGTGGACCGGACACACCGTAGGAGAAAGAAATTTATCAGGTAAACATAAATTCTGTTTTTTTAATAAAATATCACTTGATTTTGGGGGCTTTTTGTGGACATTTATAAAATTTAAACAGAGATCTGATCTATGGTTTATTTTTAATAAGCGCTAAATGCTACCGTGAGCTTGCAGTAGCAATAATCAGCCACTTGTGATGGCTGATTATGGCATGCTCGCAATCAGGCAAAATGGATAAGGGATAAAATGGGACTCAAATTGCTCCAATATATAGTCTTATCAGAGAGACCCTAATCATGTGTTGTTCTAATGTATGCCTGATAGCTAAAGGGACAGTCAACAGAATTTTTGTTGTTTTAAAGGATAGATAATCCCTTTATTACCATTCCCCAGTTTTGCATAACCAACACAGTTATATTAAAGGGACACGAACCCCAAAAATGTTCTTTCATGATTCAGATCGAGAATACAATTTTAAACAACTTTCCAATTTACTTTTATTATTTAATTTGCTTACTTCTCTTGTTATCATTTGCTGGAAGGTTTATCTAGGCAAGATCAGGAGCAGCAGAGAATCTAGGTTCTAGCTGTTGATTGGTGGCTGCATATATATATCGATTGTGATTGGCTCACCCATGTGTTCAGTTAGAAACCAGAAGTGCATTGCTGCTCCTTCAACAAATGATACTAAGAGAATGAAACAGATTAGATAATAGAAGTAAATTAGAAAGTTGTTTAAAATTGTATTCTCTATATGAATCATGAAATAAAATATTTGGGTTTCATGTTCCTTTAATATACTTTTTACCTCTGTGATTAACTTGTATCTAAGCATTCTGACAGCCCCCAGATCACATGACATTTTATTTATTTTCTATTGACTTTCATTTTGGCCAATTAGTGCAGGGTCTGCCACATACCACGGGCGTGATCACAATGTTATATATATAGCTCACATGAACTAGCTTTCCCTTGTTGTGAAAAGCAAATAAAAAAGCTTGTAATAAGAGGTGGCCTTCAAGGGCTTAGAAATGATCATATGAGCCTTTCTAGGTTTAGCTTTCAACTAAGAATATTAAGAGAACAAAGCAAAATTGGTGCTAAAAGTAAATTGGAAAGTTGTTTAAAAATGACATGCCCTATTTGAAACTTGAAGCATGAAACATTTTTTTGGACTTGACTGTCCCTTTAATAAGTACTGGAATCACCTTTTGGTTTGCTAGGATTATCAGCAGACATTTGTATTAAAGTGATGATAAATCCTAGCATTTATGAAACGCTAGAATTTACCATTGGAACAAATAAATGGGACTTTCAGTCATGAAGTATAAAATACTTCATGCTGAAGCTCCTTTATTTGTTTGCAGCGTTCACTTCACTGAGCTGCAATGGCAGCCCAAGACAGAACACTATTTGGCTGTGAGGTGACGTTTCCACCTCTTAGCCAATAGCCATGCGGGAAATCCAGCTTGGTGCAGCAATATACGGCAACCTACATTTTTTTTCTATAGTGTAGCTGCCCCGCCCCCCTAATTTACCCCCCTCTGAGATCATTTTCCTACCCTCTAATCCCTCCACTCTAGGAACCCCCTCTCCACTCTAGGAACCCCCTCTCCCTACTTCTCCCCCCCCCTCCCTCCTCCCCCCCCTTCCTCCTTCCCCCCCCCCCTCCCTGCCGCTCTCAGCATTTAGTTTTCTTTCTAATGACATGGTGAGTCCACGGATCATCTCTAATTACTATTGGGAATATCACTCCTGGTCAGCAGGATTCCTAGGATTTTGTCTTTTCTCCAGGAGGGTCTGGAGAAGGGATTATCTGCTAGGATCTTGAAGGGTCAAATATGCTCCTTGTCTATTTTGTTGCATAAACGTCTGGCGGATGTACCAGACGTGCAATCCTTTTGTCAGAGCTTGGTCAAAATCAGGCCTGTGTTTAAACCGGTTACTCCTCCCTGGAGTCTTAACCTTGTTCTTAAAGTTCTTCAGCAGGTTCCGTTTGAGCCTATGCATTCCTTAGATATTAAGATGTTATCTTGGAAAGTTTTGTTTCTTGTTGCAATTTCTTCTGCTCGTAGAGTCTCAGAACTCTTGGCATTGCGGTGTGACTCTCCTTACCTTATTTTTCATTCGGATAAGTTAGTTATGCGTACTAAGTTAGGTTTCCTTCCTAAAGTGGTTTCGGATAGGAACATTAATCAAGAAATTGTTGTTCCTTCGTTGTGTCCTAACCTTTCTTCTTATAAAGAACGTCTGCTGCACAACCTAGATGTGGTGCGTGCGTTGAAATACTATTTACAGGCGACTAAGGATTTTCGCCAGTCTTCTGCTTTGTTCATTGTTTTCTCTGGGAAACGCAAGGGTCAGAAAGCCACTTTCTTTGTGGCTGAAGAGTATAATTTGTTTGGCCTATGAAACTGCTGGACAACAGCCTCCTGAGAGAATTACGGCTCATTCCACGAGGGCTGTTTCCTCTTCCTGGGCATTCAAAAATGAAGCTTCTGTGGAACAGATTTGAGGCTTCTTTTGGGAGAAAGGTTCTTCAAGCAGTGGTGCCTTCCGTTTAGGTTCCCTGTCTTGTCCCTCCCTTATCATCTGTGTCCTCTAGCTTGGGTATTGATTCCCAATAGTAATTAGAGATGATCCGTGGACTCAACTTGTCATTAGAAAGAAAAGGAAATTTATGCTTACCTGATAAATTTATTTATTTCTTGACACGGTGAGTCTACGGCCCGCCCTGTTTATTTAGACAATTTTTTGTGTTGTAAACCTCAGGCACCTCTGCACCTTGTGTTACTTTCTTTCTCTCTTTTTCCGTTGTTCGAATGACTGGGGTTGGAGGGAAGGGAGGTGATATTTAACAGCTTTGTGGTGGTGCTCTTTGCCGCCTCCTGCTGGCCAGGAGTGATATTCCCAATAGTAATTAGAGATGATCCCTGGACTCACCGTGTCAAGAAAGAAATACATTTATCAGGTAAGCATACATTTCCTTTTTCTGCAGTGTAGCGGTCCCTCCCCCTCCAGCGAAGGGCCACCCACCTGCCTCCCTCCTAACCCTCCCACACCACCAACAATCGCCACCCCTGGTACCCGATGCAGAGAGGGACACAGAGGGTCTCTCTCTGCATTGGTAATTCTTCAACTCTGTTTCTGCATTGCCCCACTCATGGGGCATGCTGAAATAGCGTGATCTCGCTACTGTCAAGTCCAAAATAAACTTTCATGATTTAAATAGGGCATATAATTTTAAACAACTTTCCAATTTACTTTTATCACCAATTTTGCTTTGTTCTCATGGTATTCTTAGTTGAAAGCTAAACCTAGGTAGGCTCATATGCTAACTTTTTAGACCTTGAAGGCCGCCTCTTATGTGAATGCATTTTGACAGATTTTCACCACTAGGGGTCATTAGTTAATGTGTGTCATAGATAACATTGAGCTCATTCACGTGAAGTTACCTAGGAGTCAGCACTGATTGGCTAAAATGCAAGTCTGTCAAAAGAACTGAAATAAGGGGGTAGGTTGCAGAGGCTTAGATACAAGACAATCACAGAGTCTGAGGTAAAACATGTAATATTATAACTGTGTTGGTTATGCAACACTGGGGCATGGGTAATAAAGGGATTATCTATCTTTTTAAACCACAAAAATTCTGGTGTTGACTGTGTCTTTAACGACCAGTGCTAAGGGGTTAAACAACTACTTTGTTCTTTTGGTAAGCTTTGTTAAAAATTATACCTAGGTAAGCTCAGGAACCGCAATACATAACTGGGTGTTAGCTGGGGATTGGTGGCTGCACATAATTTGCATCTTGTATTTGGCTTACTGGTGAAATGCTACTTCTTCAACAAAGGATACCAAGAGAATGACGCAAAATTGATAATATAAGTAAATTGTAAAGTTATTTTAAATGTTATGCTCGGTTTGAATCATATATTTTTTTTTAATTTTCATGTCCCTTCAATTAATTAATTATTAGTTTGGTTTGCTACAAGATCCCCAATGATATGGTGTTAGCATTTATTGCCCTCCAGCAACTACTCATTTGGGTACATATTAAATAAAGAGGATAAATTATTTTCACTGCACCATCCGTTGGTTGGTTAGTTAAAATTAAGAGGTTTGCTCTAATTGTGAGAATTGCTGGCATTATTTTTGTAGTTTATCAAGCTAACCAGATTGTTGAATTGTGATACTTATATTCATGCCATTTGATATTGTATTTTGATTTTTTAAAAGTTTGTGACTACATATTTTGATGTATAGAAACAATGCTTTATGATTTACCTGTAACGTTTTCTTTAAAGGGACATTACAACCAAAATTTGAATCCACGTGGATGCATTTTAGTTTTGGTTAGAAGCATTTTTGTAATATACATGTATTAGCAAAAATGCTTCCAATAAAAGCTATAGCTGTTTCAAACGTGTATTTACATATAGACAGTGAACCAGCATTTTAAACACAGCACTTTCTCAGAGAGCCTAAGGTGCTTGTATTATGTGGTAGTGACTCTATTTGTTAAAGGGATAGTAAAGTCAAAATTTAACTTTCATGATTTAGATAGAGCAATCAATTTTAAGCAACTTTCTAATTTACTCCTATTATCAATTTTTCTTCCTTCTCTTGGTATCTTTATTTGAAAAGCAAGAATATAAAGCTTAAGAGCCGGCCCATTTTTGTTTCAGAACCTTTGTTGCTCTTGCTTATTGGGTGGCTAAATGTAGCCACCAATAACAAGCACTAGCCAGGGTGCTGAACCAAAAATGGGCCGGCTCCTTAGCTTATATTCCTACTTTTTCAAATATAGATAGCAAGAGAACAAAGAAAAATTTAATAGAAGAAAATTAGAAAGTTGATTTAAATGTCCTGCTTTATCTGAATCATGAAAGAAAGAAATTATGGTTACTATCCCTTTAATTGCTGACATGATACAAGCCCCACTGTCTCTCTAAGCAGCTGCAGTATTTTAAAATGCTGGTGAACTGAGAATATGTTTCATATACACGTGTAGAGAAACACTAAAACAGTAGTTTTAGTGTTTCTCTGCATATTGCAAATATGTTTCTATCAAAAGATGTAATTCATCTATATGCATTTAAATTTTGACCGGAATGTCCCTATAAGCACCTCAAAATTATATTTAAAAAAGCATTTTAGAGGGGGATTTTCAAGCTGCTTAAAGGAGCATCCTAATGCAAACATTTCATGTTTATTACTACAGCATGTAATGTTTTCATTACTGATTCTAGTTTTCTATGTAAAAGGAGGTAATTTCCTGTTCAGGGGGTGTAAGCATTGCAGTGCAGCTCCCAAGCAGGAAACCACTGGTGATTGGCAGTTGTGTGATTGGGCTAGTCACCAGGGTTGACTAGCTGCCTACTGCTTGGGAGGTTCAATGCTTGTGGCTTCAAGCAGGACTTTATGTATGTATTAAAATATTAGGCTTGAATCAGCAATGCAAGAATTACACACTTTTTTTTGTATGTTTAAAGCATTAAGCTTTCTCATTATAATGCCCCTTTTAGGATCTACTTTAATGGTATGCTGTGATTGCTGTCATAAATTACCATTATAGGACTAATGTTTAAGTAATTGAAAAGTACAGAAGTTTGTGATTGCAGCCATTTTTTTTGTCTTTCTTATTCATATTAATTAGAATTGATATGATTTATTTTCTTTATACTTGTAGGAAATCCCACCCTATGAAACAAAAGGTGTAATGCGTGCAAGCTTCTCTTCTCGTGAAGCAGACAATCACACGGCATTCATCAGAATAAAAACAAATGCGTCTGATAATGCAGAATTTATTATACTACCTATGGAAGTAGAAGTCACAACAGGTTTGTTTAATGATGTTCAGCTATAAGTCGTTGGTTTATCTATTAATGGTAAACCAAAGAAAAATGTGTTTTACTTTTTATTTCAGCCCCTGGAATTTACTCCTCAACAGAAATGCTTGACTTTGGGACATTAAGGACACAAGGTATGAAGATTTCCATTTATTAAAAATGTTTGATAGGAATGCAGTTGGGTTATATATACACACATGCGCGCTTTACATATACAATTGTATATGTTAAAGGACCAGAGAGTGCGGCCTTCCATTCATTATACTATTCAACCTCTGCATGCACCCTGGCAGATTGACCTAGGAAGTGAGAGTGCTCTCCAGTTGCTCATATTTGATATATATATATATATATATTTCTTTCATGTAAATAACAACAGTCCATGAGCTAGAGATCTATGGGATATACATCCTACCAGGAGGGGGCAAAGTTTCCCAAACCTCAAAATGCCTATAAATACACCTCCCACCACACTCACAACTTAGTTTTACAAACTTTGCCTCCTATGGAGGTGGTGAAGTAAGTTTGTGCTTGATTTTTTTTATCATAAGCGCTTCTAAGCATTTTAAAGCCCAATTCCTCTGAGTACAGTGTTTGTCAGAGGGATGTGAAGAGAGTATCGCCTGTTGATTTTTATGGTTTCACTCATGGGAAATCTTTTAAAGTGTTCTCTGTTATCGGTCGTAGGGGATCATCTCCTAAATCCCTTTTCCGATCAACGATATACTCTACCATTGCCTTTGCTAATAGTACTGGTTCGGCTGTATCATTATTTAAGTCACTCTCAGCTATGTTTTGCGCTTTATGTATTAATATAAAGTTTTAAATATATGTATTTACTTCTATTTGCCATGAGTCAGGTCTATGTGTATTTCTCTTTGCAGTCTTACAGTCTCAGTATGGGAATCATGTATTAGGAAGTTATTTTTTTAATATTTTCTTACCTGGGGTTTAGGTTTTTTCTCCAATTTGACTTGTTTTTCCTTAATTTCCTGGGCAAATCTGGACTCGTGAGGGCGCAAAATGCTGTTATTTATTGTGTCATTTTTGGCGCAAATTTGCGTTATAGTGTTGCAAGTTTCGTAATTCCCTGCGTCTTTATTGACGTTAGGATGTTGGTTGGCGGCAAAAAGATTTTTACTTCACTTTGCACCGTGCATCATGCTTGGCGCCAAATATTTTTTGACTATATTACCCCACTTCCTTGCTCTCTTTATACTCTAGAGCAAGGGTTCTGAACCCAAGTGACCTCAAGACCCGGTAAATTTTAGCCTGACCTGTCCAGGGTCCGGTAATCATCGGGAGGGGTTTGTAAAGTGCAGAGTGTGTGTGTATGTGTATATGTATGTATATATATATATATATATATATGTGTGTGTCAGTGGGTTAATTTTATATAAACACACATATATATTTATATTGATGTACAGTGGGTTCATTTTATATACACACACACATATATTTCTTTCATGTAATTGGCAAGAGTGCATGAGCTAGTGACGTATGGGATATACAATCCTACGAGGAGGGGCAAAGTTTCCAAAACCCCAAAATGCCTATAAATACACCTTTCACCACACCCACAATTCAGTTTTACAAACTTTGCCTCCTATGGAGGTGGTGAAGTAAGTTTGTGCTTGATTTCTTTCATGTAATTGGCAAGAGTCCATGAGCTAGTGACTTATGGGATATACAATCCTACCAGGAGGGGCAAAGTTTCCCAAACCTCAAAATGCCTATAAATACACCCCTCACCACACCCACAATTCAGTTTTACAAACGTGAAGTAAGTTTGTGCTAAGATTTCTACGTTGACATGCACTTCTCAGCATTTTGAAGCCCAATTCCTCTCAAAGTACAGTGAATGTCAGAGGGACGTGGAGAGTATTACCTATTGAATGCAATGATTTTCCTAACGGGGGTCTTTTTCATAGGTTCTTTGTTATCGGTCGTAGAGATTCATCTCCTACCTCCGTTTTCAAATCGACGATATACTCTCATATACCTTTACCTCTACTGATAACTGTTTCAGTACTGGTTTGGCTATCTGCTATATGTGGATATGGGTGTCTTTTGGTAAGTATGTTTTTATTTCTTAAGACACCTCAGCTATGGTTTGGCACTTTATGCATTTATATAAAGTTCTAAATATATGTATTGTACTTATATTTGCCATGAGTCAGGTTCATGTATTTCCTTTTGCAGATTGTCAGTTTCATATTTGGGAATGTTAATATTGAGAAGTATTTTTTCTTACCTGGGGTTTAGTCTTTTTTCAATTGATTACTTGTTTCAAATTGCGGGTTGTCTTAGGCTTGCGCGTGCGCTTAATGCTACACTTTATTGCGTCATTCTTGGCGCAAGAATTTTTTGGCATGAATGGCACATCCGTTGACGCAAATTCGTCATTTCCGGCGTCCTAGTTGACGCAGGGGTTCACACAGGGTTGCATCGTTAGTGACACGAGTGTGTCATTTCCGGACATGGTTGGCGGCAAAAAAAATTCAGTTACGTTGTGCGTCATTCTTGCCGCCAAACTTTTCATTATTTATTGTCCCATTGCTTTTGCCTCTTGCCTTTTTCTATGTCAGAGGACTATGCTATTTGCATTTTTCTCTTGTTAAGTGTATCCAGTCCACGGATCATCCATTACTTATGGGATATTCTCCTTCCCAACAGGAAGTTGCAAGAGGATCACCCACAGCAGAGCTGCTATATAGCTCCTCCCCTAACTGTCATATCCAGTCATTCTCTTGCAAGCCTCAACCAAGATGGAGGTCGTAAGAGGAGTGTGGTGTTTTATACTTATTTTATTCTTCAATCAAAAGTTTGTTATTTTTAAATGATGCCGGAGTGTACTGTTTATCTCAGGCAGTATTTAGAAGAAGAATCTGCCTGCGTTTTCTATGATCTTAGCAGAAGTAACTAAGATCCATGGCTGTTCTCACATATTCTGAGGAGTGAGGTAACTTCAGAGAGGGAATGGCGTGCAGGTTTTCCTGCAATAAGGTATGTGCAGTTAATATTTTTCTAAGGATGGAATTTGCTAGAAAATGCTGCTGATACCGAACTAATGTAAGTAAAGCCTTAAATGCAGTGAGAGCTACTGGTATCAGGCTTATTAATAGAGATGCATACTCTTATAAAAATGTAATATAAAACGTTTGCTGGCATGTTTAATCGTTTTTATATGTATTTGGTGATAAAACTTATTGGGACCTAGTTTTTTTCCACATGGCTGGCTTGAATTTTGCCTAGAAAAAGCTTCCTTAGGCTTTCCACTGTTGTAATATGAGTGGGAGGGGCCTTTTTTGCCGTTTTTTTGCACAGCAAAAATTACAGACACAGACATCCAGCTTCTTCCTGCATGATCCAGGACATCTCTGGAGGGCTCAAAAGGCTTCAAAGTCGTTTTTGAGGGAGGTAAAAAGCCACAGTAGGGGAAACCAGACGTGGACTCCTTGCCCAGTGTGCTTAGAGGAATGTGGCTGCACCTCACTGACGAGGCCCATAGGAGGCCGAAACGATCGTCTGGGGTTGTCATGTTCCTTGTTCAGAGGAGAATTGCCTGGTATTTCGGGGCTGGACTGACCTTACTTGGCAGGATCAGACTGATATACTTCAGGAAAGTTTTCTTCTGTGAAAAGCACATTGGTCTAAAAGAGGCTGCTTCCGGGTGGTAAATCGCCATAGAACAAGCCACTGAGCTGTTGTTCGTTCCTGGTAGAGCGCTTCTCTCTTTGTATGCAAATTATTATGACCCTGGGGAAGTCTCCCTATGGGTGATGGGGGAAACCAGACGTGGACTCCTTGCCCAGTGTGCTTAGAGGAATGTGGCTGCACCTCACTGACGAGGCCCATAGGAGGCTGAAACGATCGTCTGGGGTTGTGATGTTCCTTGTTCAGAGGAGAATTGCCTGGTATTTCGGGGCTGGACTGACCTTACTTGGCAGGATCAGACTGATATACTTCAGGAAAGTTTTCTTCTGTGAAAAGCACACTGGTCTAAAAGAGGCTGCTTCCGGGTGGTAAATCGCCATAGAACAAGCCACTGAGCTGTTGTTCGTTCCTGGTAGAGCGCTTCTCTCTTTGTATGCAAAAAGCCACAGTAGAGCTGTGGCAGTTGTTGTGACTGTTTGAAAAAACGTTTTTGTCTTTTATTATTCCGTTTTGGGTATTAAGGGGTTAATCATCCATTTGCAAGTGGGTGCAATGCTCTGCTAACTTGTTACATACACTGTAAAAATTTTGTTAATGTAACTGCCTTTTTTCACTGTTATTTCAAATTTTGACAAAATTTGTGTTTCTTAGGTGCAGTAACGTTTTTTATATTGCTTGTAAGCTTGTTTAAAGTGTTTTCCAAGCTTGCTAGTCTCATTGCTAGTCTGTTTAAACATGTCTGACACAGAGGAAACTACTTGTTCATTATGTTTGAAAGCCATGGTGGAGCCCCATAGGAGAATGTGTACTAAATGTATTGATTTCACCTTAAACAGTAAAGATCAGTCTTTAACTATAAAAGAAATATCACCAGAAGATTCTGACGAGGGGGAAGTTATGCCGACTAACTCTCCCCACGTGTCAGACCCTTCGCCCTCCCGCTCAGGGGATGCACGCTAATATGGCGCCAATTACATCAGGGACGCCCATAGCGATTACTTTGCAGGACATGGCTGCAATCATGAATAATACCTTGTCAGAGGTATTATCCATGTTGCCTGAATTAAGAGGCAAGCGCGATTGCTCTGGGGTTAGGAGAAATACAGAGCGCGCAGATGCTGTAAGGGCCATGTCTGATACTGCGTCACAATATGCAGATCATGAGGACGGAGAGCTTCAGTCTGTGGGTGACATCTCTGATTCGGGGAATTCAGAGATTTCTAATTTTAAATTTAAGCCTGAGAACCTCCGTGTGTTGCTTGGGGAGGTATTAGCTGCTCTGAATGACTGTAACACAGTTGCAGTACCAGAGAAATTGTGTAGGCTGGATAAATACTATGCGGTACCGGTGTGTACTGACGTTTCTCCTATACCTAAAAGGCTTACAGAAATTATTAGCAAGGAGTGGGATAGACCGGGTGTGCCCTTTTCCCCACCTCCTATATTTAGAAAAATGTTTTCAATAGACCCCACTACACGGGACTTATGGCAGACGGTCCCTAAGGTGGAGGGAGCAGTTTCTACTTTAGCAAAGCGTACTACTATCCCGGTTGAGGACAGTTGTGCTTTTTCAGATCCAATGGATAAAAAATTGGAGGGTTACCTTAAGAAAATGTTTATTCAACAAGGTTTTATTTTACAGCCCCTTGCATGCATTGCGCCTGTCACGGCCACGGCGGCATTCTGGTTTGAGACCCTGGAAGAGGCCATCCATACAGCTCCATTGACTGAAATTATTGACAAGCTTAGAACACTTAAGCTAGCTAACATATTTGTTTCTGATGCCATTGTTCATTTGACTAAACTAACGGCTAAGAATTCCGGATTCGCCATCCAAGCGCGTAGGGCGCTATGGCTTAAATCCTGGTCAGCTGACGTGACTTTGAAGTCTAAATTACTCAACATTCCTTTCAAGGGGCAGACCTTATTCGGGCCTGGTTTGAAGGAAATTATTGCTGACATTACTGGAGGTAAGGGTCACACCCTTCCTCAGGACAGGGCCAAAGCAAAGGCCAAACAGTCTAATTTTCGTGCCTTTCGAAATTTCAAGGCAGGTGCAGCATCAACTTCCTCCGCTTCAAAACAAGAGGGAACTTTTGCTCAATGTAAGCAGGCCTGGAAACCTAACCAGTCCTGGAACAAAGGCAAGCAGGCCAGAAAGCCTGCTGCTGCCTCTAAGACAGCATGAAGGAACGGCCCCCTATCCGGCGACGGATCTAGTAGGGGGCAGACTTTCTCTCTTCGCCCAGGCGTGGGCAAGAGATGTTCAGGATCCCTGGGCGTTGGAGATCATATCTCAGGGATATCTTCTGGACTTCAAAGCTTCCCCTCCACAAGGGAGATTTCATCTTTCAAGGCTATCTGCAAATCAGATAAAGAAAGAAGCATTCCTACGCTGTGTTCAAGACCTCCTAGTGATGGGAGCGATCCATCCAGTTCCGCGGACGGAACAAGGACAGGGTTTTTATTCGAATCTGTTTGTGGTTCCCAAAAAAGAGGGAACTTTCAGACCAATTTTGGATCTAAAGATCTTAAACAAATTCCTCAGAGTTCCATCTTTCAAAATGGAAACTATTCGGACCATCCTACCCATGATCCAAGAAGGTCAGTACATGACCACAGTGGACTTAAAGGATGCCTACCTTCACATACCGATTCACAAAGATCATCATCGGTTTCTAAGGTTTGCCTTTCTAGACAGGCATTACCAATTTGTAGCTCTTCCCTTCGGGTTGGCTACAGCCCCGAGAATCTTTACAAAGGTTCTGGGCTCACTTCTGGCGGTTCTAAGACCGCGAGGCATAGCGGTGGCTCCGTATCTAGACGACATCCTGATACAGGCGTCAAGCTTATAAGTTGCCAAGTCTCATACAGAGATAGTTCTGACATTTCTAAGGTCGCACGGGTGGAAAGTGAACGAGGAAAAGAGTTCCCTATCCCCACTCACAAGAGTCTCCTTCTTAGGGACTCTTATAGATTCTGTAGAAATGAAAATTTACCTGACGGAGTCCAGGTTATCAAAACTTCTAAATGCTTGCCGTGTTCTTCACTCCATTCCGTGCCCTTCGGTAGCTCAGTGTATGGAGGTAATCGGCTTAATGGTAGCGGCAATGGACATAGTGCCATTTGCGCGCCTTCATCTCAGACCGCTGCAATTATGCATGCTGAGTCAGTGGAATGGGGATTACACAGATTTGTCCCCTCTGCTAAATCTGGATCAAGAGACCAGAGATTCTCTTCTCTGGTGGTTGTCTCGGGTACACCTGTCCAAGGGTATGACCTTTCGCAGGCCAGATTGGACAATTGTAACAACAGATGCCAGCCTTCTAGGTTGGGGTGCAGTCTGGAATTCCCTGAAGGCACAGGGATCGTGGACTTAGGAGGAGAAACTCCTTCCAATAAATATTCTGGAGTTAAGAGCGATATTCAATGCTCTTCTGGCTTGGCCTCAGTTAGCAACACTGAGGTTCATCAGATTTCAGTCGGACAACATCACGACTGTGGCTTACATCAACCATCAAGGGGGAACCAGGAGTTCCCTAGCGATGTTAGAAGTCTCAAAAATAATTCGCTGGGCAGAGTACCACTCTTGCCACCTGTCAGCAATCCATATCCCAGGCGTGGAGAACTGGGAGGCGGATTTTCTAAGTCGTCAGACTTTCCATCCGGGAGAGTGGGAACTCCATCCGGAGGTGTTTGCTCAGTTGAGTCATCGTTGGGGCAAACCAGAGTTGGATCTCATGGCGTCTCGCCAGAACGCCAAGCTTCCTTGTTACGGATCCAGGTCCAGGGACCCAGAAGCGACGCTGATAGATGCTCTAGCAGCGCCTTGGTTCTTCAACCTGGCTTATGTGTTTCCACCGTTTCCTCTGCTCCCTCGACTGATTGCCAAAATCAAACAGGAGAGAGAATCTGTGATTCTGATAGCACCTGCGTGGCCACGCAGGACTTTGTATGCAGACCTAGTGGACATGTCATCCTTTCCACCATGGACTCTGCCTCTAAGACAGGACCTTCTGATACAAGGTCCTTTCAATCATCCAAATCTAATTTCTCTGAGACTGACTGCATGGAGATTGAACGCTTGATTCTATCAAAGCGTGGCTTCTCCGAGTCAGTCATTGATACTTTAATACAGGCACGAAAGCCTGTTACCAGGAAAATCTACCACAAGATATGGAGTAAATATCTTTATTGGTGTGAATCCAAGAATTACTCATGGAGTAAGGTTAGTATTCCTAGAATATTGTCTTTTCTCCAAGAGGGCTTGGACAAAGGATTATCAGCTAGTTCCTTAAAGGGACAGATTTCTGCTCTGTCTATTCTTTTGCACAAGCGTCTGGCAGAGGTTCCAGACGTCCAGGCATTTTGCAGGCTTTAGTTAGAATTAAGCCTGTGTTTAAACCTGTTGCTCCCCTGTGGAGCTTAAACTTGGTTCTTAAAGTTCAAGGAGTTCCGTTTGAACCCCTTCATTCCATTGATATTAAACTTTTATCTTGGAAAGTTCTGTTTTTGATGGCCATTTCCTCGGCTCGGAGAGTCTCTGAGCTATCTGCCTTACAATGTGATTCTCCTTATCTGATTTTTCATGCAGATAAGGTAGTCCTGCGTACCAAACCTGGGTTTTTACCTAAGGTGGTTTCTAACAAGAATATCAATCAAGAGATTGTTGTTCCATCATTGTGTCCTAATCCTTCTTCAAAGAAGGAACGTCTTTTGCATAATCTGGACGTAGTCCGTGCCTTGAAGTTTTACTTACAGGCTACTAAAGATTTTCGTCAAACATCTGCCCTGTTTGTCGTTTACTCTGGACAGAGGAGAGGTCAAAAAGCTTTGATGACCTCTCTCTCCTTTTGGCTTCGGAGCATAATACGCTTAGCCTATGAGACTGCTGGACAGCAGCCCCCTGAAAGGATTACAGCTCATTCTACTAGAGCTGTGGCTTCCACCTGGGCCTTTAAAAATGAGGCCTCTGTTGAACAGATTTGCAAGGCTGCGACTTGGTCTTCGCTTCACACCTTTTCAAAATTTTACAAATTTGACACTTTTGCTTCTTCGGAGGCTGTTTTTGGTAGAAAGGTTCTACAGGCAGTGGTTCCTTCCGTTTAAGTTCCTGCCTGGTCCCTCCCATCATCCGTGTACTTTAGCTTTGGTATTGGTATCCCTCAAGTAATGGATGATCCGTGGACTGGATACACTTAACAAGAGAAAACATAATTTATGCTTACCTGATAAATTTATTTCTCTTGTGGTGTATCCAGTCCACGGCCCGCCCTGTCCTTTTAAGGCAAGTCTAAATTTTAATTAAACTACAGTCACCACTGCACCCTATGGTTTCTCCTTTCTCTGTTTGTTTTCGGTCGAATGACTGGATATGACATTTAGGGGAGGAGCTATATAGCAGCTCTGCTGTGGGTGATCCTCTTGCAACTTCCTGTTGGGACGGAGAATATCCCATAAGTAATGGATGATCCGTAGACTGGATACACTACAAGAGAAATACATTTATCAGGTAAGCATAAATTATGTTTTTTCCCATTCCTGAAACTGTCATATAAGGAAATTGATAATTTTGCTTTATATGTTGTTTTTTCTTTTACATTTTGCAAGATGTCTCAATCTGATCCTGCCTCAGAAGTATCTGCTGGTACTTTGCTGCCTGACATCGGTTCTACCAAAGCTAAGTGCAATTGTTGTAAAATTGTGAAGATTATATCTCCTAATGTCATTTGTAATAGTTGTCATGATAAACTTTTACATGCAGATAGCGTGTCCATCTGTAATAGTACATTGCCGGTTGCAGTTCCTTCAACTTCTAATGTACATGATATACCTATGAATTTTAAAGAATTTGTTATGGATTTTATTCAGAAGGCTTTGTCTGCATTTCCACCTTCTAATAAGCGTAAGAGGTCTTTTAAAACTTCTCATAAAGTTGATGAAATTTCAAATGACCGACAACATAATGAATTATCCACCTCTGATGAGGAACTATCTGATTCAGAAGATCCTTCCTCAGACATTGACACTGACAAATCTACTTATTTATTTAAAATAGAGTATATGTGTTCTTTGTTAAAAGAAGTGTTAATTACTTTGGATATTGAGGAAGCTAGTCCTATTGATATTAAAACCAGTAAACGTTTAAATGTTTCTTTCATGTAATTGGCAAGAGTCCATGAGCTAGTGACGTATGGGATATACAATCCTACCAGGAGGGGCAAAGTTTCCCAAACCTCAAAATGCCTATAAATACACCTCCCACCTTACTCATACCTCAGTTTTACAAACTTTGCCTCCTATGGAGGTGGTGAAGTAAGTTTGTGCTAAGATTTCAACGTTGATATGCGTTTCTCAGCATTGTTGAAGCCCGATTCCTCTCTGTTATCGGTCGTAGAGATTCATCTCCTACCTCCCTTTTCAGATCGACGATATACTCTCAGTTTACCATTACCTCTACTGATAACTGTTTTAGTACTGGTTTGGCTATCTGCTATATGTGGATGGGTGTCTTTTGGTAAGTATGTTTTTTATTAGTAGTATTGTACTAATATTTTCCATGAGTCAGGTTCATGTATTTCCTTCTGCAGACTGTCAGTTTCATATTTGGGGAATATAAACATTTTTTTAAGAAATGTATTTCTTACCTGGGGTTTAGTCTTTTTTTCAATTGACTACTTCTTGAAAATTGCTTGCGGTATTAGGCCCGCGGGTGCGTCAAATGCTAAACTTTATTGCGTCATTCTTGGCGCGAAAATATTTTTGGCGCGAAAAAATACGTCTGGCGCAACTTCGTCATTTCCGGCGTCATACTTGACGCCGAGTCCTTTCACACGGTTGCGTCATTAGTGACGCCAGTGTGTCATTTCCGGTTATTTCTTCTGTTAAGTGTGATCAGTCCACGGGTCATCATTACTTCTGGGATATTACTCCTCCCCAACAGGAAGTGCAAGAGGATTCACCCAGCAGAGCTGCATATAGCTCCTCCCCTCTACGTCACTCCCAGTCATTCTCTTGCACCCAACGACTAGATAGGATGTGTGAGAGGACTATGGTGATTATACTTAGTTTTATATCTTCAATCAAAAGTTTGTTATTTTAAAATAGCACCGGAGTGTGTTATTACCTCTCTGGCAGAGTTTGAAGAAGAATCTACCAGAGTTTTTGCTATGATTTTAGCCGGAGTAGTTAAGATCATATTGCTGTTTCTCGGCCATCTGAGGAGAGGTAAACTTCAGATCAGGGGACAGCGGGCAGATGAATCTGCATAGAGGTATGTAGCAGCTTTTATTTTCTGACAATGGAATTGATGAGAAAATCCTGCCATACCGATATAATGTCATGTATGTATACTTTACACTTCAGTATTCTGGGGAATGGTACTTCACTAGAATTACACTGTAAGAAGTACATAAAGCTGTTTAATAACTAGAAATTATGTTTAACGTTTTTGCTGGAATGTAAAATCGTTTTCATTTGCTGAGGTACTGAGTGAATAAATGTTTGGGCACTATTTTTCCACTTGGCAGTTGCTTAATCCTTTTTCTGACAGTTTCTGTTCTCTCTCACTGCTGTGTGTGAGGGGGAGGGGCCGTTTTTTGGCGCTTTTGCTACGCATCAAATATTTCAGTCAGCAGCTCGTATTTCCTGCATGATCCGGTTCATCTCTACAGAGCTCAGGGGTCTTCAAAACTTATTTTGAGGGAGGTAATTTCTCTCAGCAGAGCTGTGAGAATTATAGTTGACTGAGATAAAAAACGTTTATTCTGTAATTTGTTTCCTGCTTTCAGAATTTGTTATCTTTGCTAATGGGATTAAACCTTTGCTAAAGTTGTGTTGTTTACACTATAACTGTTTTCAATTTATTAATTTTCAACTGTCATAGATCTTCTGTGCTTCTTAAAGGCACAGTACGTTTTTAATATTATTCTAATTGAATTGTATTCCAAGTTGCAAGTTTATTTGCTAGTGTGTTAAACATGTCTGATTCAGAGGATGATACCTGTGTCATTTGTTGCAATGCCAAAGTGGAGCCCAATAGAAATTTATGTACTAACTGTATTGATGCTACTTTAAATAAAAGTCAATCTGTACAAATTGAACAAATTTCACCAAACAACGAGGGGAGAGTTATGCCGACTAACTCGCCTCACGTGTCAGTACCTGCATCTCCCGATCGGGAGGTGCGTGATATTGTAGCGCCGAGTACATCTGGGCGGCCATTACAAATCACATTACAGGATATGGCTACTGTTATGACTGAAGTTTTGGCTAAATTACCAGAACTAAGAGGTAAGCGTGATCACTCTGGGGTGAGAACAGAGTGCGCTGATAATATTAGGGCCATGTCAGACACTGCGTCACAGGTGGCAGAACATGAGGACGGAGAACTTCATTCTGTGGGTGACGGTTCTGATCCAAACAGACTGGATTCAGATATTTCAAATTTTAAATTTAAACTGGAAAACCTCCGTGTATTACTAGGGGAGGTGTTAGCGGCTCTGAATGATTGTAACACAGTTGCAATACCAGAGAAAATGTGTAGGTTGGATAAATATTTTGCGGTACCGGCGAGTACTGAGGTTTTTCCTATACCTAAGAGACTTACTGAAATTGTTACTAAGGAGTGGGATAGACCCGGTGTGCCGTTCTCACCCCCTCCGATATTTAGAAAAATGTTTCCAATAGACGCCACCACACGGGACTTATGGCAAACGGTCCCTAAGGTGGAGGGAGCAGTTTCTACTTTAGCTAAGCGTACCACTATCCCGGTGGAGGATAGCTGTGCTTTTTCAGATCCAATGGATAAAAAATTAGAGGGTTACCTTAAGAAAATGTTTGTTCAACAAGGTTTTATATTGCAACCCCTTGCATGCATTGCGCCGATCACGGCTGCAGCGGCATTCTGGATTGAGTCTCTGGAAGAGAACATTAGTTCAGCTACTCTGGACGACATTACGGACAGGCTTAGAGTCCTTAAACTAGCTAATTCATTCATTTCGGAGGCCGTAGTACATCTTACTAAACTTACGGCGAAGAATTCAGGATTCGCCATTCAGGCACGCAGGGCGCTGTGGCTAAAATCCTGGTCAGCTGATGTTACTTCTAAGTCTAAATTGCTTAATATACCTTTCAAAGGGCAGACCTTATTCGGGCCCGGGTTGAAAGAGATTATCGCTGACATTACAGGAGATAAAGGCCATGCCCTGCCTCAGGACAAAGCCAAAGCTAAGGCTAGACAGTCTAATTTTCGTTCCTTTCGTAATTTCAAAGCTGGAGCAGCATCAACTTCCTCTGCACCAAAACAGGAAGGAGCCGTTGCTCGCTACAGACAAGGCTGGAAACCTAACCAGTCCTGGAACAAGGGCAAGCAGACCAGGAAACCTGCTGCTGCCCCTAAAACAGCATGAATTGAGGGCCCCCGATCCGGGATCGGATCTAGTGGGGGGCAGACTTTCTCTCTTCGCCCAGGCTTGGGCAAGAGATGTCCAGGATCCCTGGGCGCTAGAGATAATATCTCAGGGATACCTTCTGGACTTCAAATACTCTCCTCCAAGAGAGAGATTTCATCTGTCAAGGTTGTCAACAATCCAGACAAAGAAAGAGGCGTTTCTACGCTGCGTACAAGAGCTCTTGTTAATGGGAGTAATCCATCCTGTTCCACGATCGGAACAGGGACAGGGGTTTTACTCAAATCTGTTTGTGGTTCCCAAAAAAGAGGGAACTTTCAGACCAATCCTGGACTTAAAGATCCTAAACAAATTCCTAAGAGTTCCATCGTTCAAGATGGAGACTATTCGGACAATTTTACCTATGATCCAAGAGGGTCAGTACATGACCACTGTAGATTTAAAAGATGCCTACCTTCACATACCGATTCACAAAGATCATTTCCGGTACCTAAGGTTTGCCTTCCTAGACAGGCATTACCAGTTTGTGGCTCTTCCATTCGGATTGGCTACAGCTCCAAGAATCTTCACAAAGGTTCTGGGTGCTCTTCTGGCGGTACTAAGACCGCGGGGAATCTCGGTAGCTCCATACCTAGACGACATTCTGATTCAAGCTTCAAGCTTTCAAACTGCCAAGTCTCATACAGAGTTAGTACTGGCATTTCTAAGGTCACATGGATGGAAGGTGAACGAAAAGAAAAGTTCACTCGTTCCACTCACAAGAGTTCCCTTCCTGGGAACAGAGGACAGGCTAACAAGACTTCAAAGTGCTTGCCGCACCCTTCATTCCATTCAACACCCGTCAGTGGCTCAATGCATGGAGGTAATCGGCTTAATGGTAGCGGCAATGGACATAGTACCCTTTGCACGCTTACACCTCAGACCACTGCAACTGTGCATGCTAAGTCAGTGGAATGGGGATTACTCAGACTTATCCCCTTCTCTGAATCTGGATCAAGAGACCAGAAATTCTCTTCTATGGTGGCTTTCTCGGCCACATCTGTCCAGGGGGATGCCTTTCAGCAGACCAGACTGGACAATTGTAACAACAGACGCCAGCCTTCTAGGTTGGGGTGCCGTCTGGAATTCTCTGAAGGCTCAGGGACAATGGAGTCAGGAGGAGAGTCTCCTGCCAATAAACATTCTGGAATTGAGAGCAGTTCTCAATGCCCTCCTGGCTTGGCCCCAGTTGACAACTCGGGGGTTCATCAGGTTTCAGTCGGACAACATCACGACTGTAGCTTACATCAACCATCAGGGAGGGACAAGAAGCTCCCTAGCTATGATGGAAGTATCAAAGATAATTCGCTGGGCAGAGTCTCACTCTTGCCACCTGTCAGCAATCCACATCCCGGGAGTGGAGAACTGGGAGGCGGATTTCTTAAGTCGTCAGACTTTTCATCCGGGGGAGTGGGAACTCCATCCGGAGGTCTTTGCCCAAATACTTCGACGTTGGGGCAAACCAGAGATAGATCTCATGGCGTCTCGACAGAACGCCAAGCTTCCTCGTTACGGGTCCAGATCCAGGGATCCAGGAGCAGTCCTGATAGATGCCCTGACAGCACCTTGGGACTTCAGGATGGCTTACGTGTTTCCACCCTTCCCGTTGCTTCCTCGATTGATTGCCAGAATCAAACAAGAGAGAGCATCAGTGATTCTAATAGCTCCTGCGTGGCCACGCAGGACTTGGTATGCAGACCTGGTGGACATGTCATCCTGTCCACCTTGGTCTCTACCTCTGAAACAGGACCTTCTGATACAGGGTCCCTTCAAACATCAAAATCTAACTTCTCTGAAGCTGACTGCTTGGAAATTGAACGCTTGATTTTATCAAGACGTGGGTTTTCTGAGTCAGTTATTGATACCTTAATACAGGCTAGGAAGCCTGTTACCAGAAAGATTTACCATAAGATATGGCGTAAATACCTATATTGGTGTGAATCCAAAGGTTACTCTTGGAGTAAGGTTAGGATTCCTAGGATATTGTCTTTTCTACAAGAAGGTTTAGAAAAGGGTTTATCTGCTAGTTCATTAAAGGGACAGATCTCAGCTCGGTCCATTCTGTTACACAAACGTCTGTCAGAAGTTCCTGACGTCCAGGCTTTTTGTCAGGCTTTGGCCAGGATTAAGCCTGTGTTTAAAACTGTTGCTCCACCATGGAGTTTAAACCTTGTTCTTAATGTTTTACAGGGCGTTCCGTTTGAACCCCTTCATTCCATTGATATAAAGTTGTTATCTTGGAAAGTTCTATTTTTAATGGCTATTTCCTCGGCTCGAAGAGTCTCTGAATTATCAGCCTTACATTGTGATTCTCCTTATTTGATTTTTCATTCGGATAAGGTAGTTCTGCGTACTAAACCTGGGTTCTTACCTAAGGTAGTTACTAACAGGAATATCAATCAAGAGATTGTTGTTCCTTCCTTGTGCCCAAATCCTTCTTCGAAGAAGGAACGTCTACTGCACAACCTGGATGTAGTCCGTGCTCTAAAATTTTACTTACAGGCAACTAAGGAATTTCGACAAACGTCTTCTCTGTTTGTCGTTTACTCTGGGCAGAGGAGAGGTCAAAAAGCTTCTGCTACCTCTCTTTCTTTTTGGCTTCGTAGCATAATTCGTTTAGCTTATGAGACTGCTGGACAGCAGCCTCCTGAAAGAATTACAGCTCATTCTACTAGAGCTGTGGCTTCCACTTGGGCCTTCAAGAATGAGGCCTCTGTTGAGCAGATTTGCAAGGCTGCAACTTGGTCTTCGCTTCATACTTTTTCCAAATTTTACAAATTTGACACTTTTGCTTCATCGGAGGCTATTTTTGGGAGAAAGGTTCTTCAGGCAGTGGTTCCTTCTGTATAAAGAGCCTGCCTATCCCTCCCGTCATCCGTGTACTTTTGCTTTGGTATTGGTATCCCAGAAGTAATGATGACCCGTGGACTGATCACACTTAACAGAAGAAAACATAATTTATGCTTACCTGATAAATTCCTTTCTTCTGTAGTGTGATCAGTCCACGGCCCGCCCTGTTTTTAAGGCAGGTAAATATTTTTTAATTTATACTCCAGTCACCACTTCACCCTTGGCTTTTCCTTTCTCGTTGGTCCTTGGTCGAATGACTGGGAGTGACGTAGAGGGGAGGAGCTATATGCAGCTCTGCTGGGTGAATCCTCTTGCACTTCCTGTTGGGGAGGAGTAATATCCCAGAAGTAATGATGACCCGTGGACTGATCACACTACAGAAGAAAGGAATTTATCAGGTAAGCATAAATTATGTTTTTTGGAGCCAAAAAAGTTTGTTACGTTGTGCGTCATACTTGGCGCCAAACTTTTTCATTATTTCAATATCCCATTGATCAGCGGGCTATGCTATTTGCATTTTTTCCCATTCCTGAAACTGTCATATAAGGAAATAGATAATTTTGCTTTATATGTTGTTTTTTCTCTTACATTTTGCAAGATGTCTCAATCTGATCCTGCCTCAGAAGTTTCTGCTGGAACATTGCTGCCTGACATCGGTTCTACCAAAGCTAAGTGCATTTGTTGTAAAATTGTAGAAATTATTTCGCCGAATGTCATTTGTAATAATTGTCATGATAAACTTTTGCATGCAGATAGTGTATCCATCAGTAATAGTACATTGCCAGTTGCAGTTCCTTCAACTTCTAATGTGCATGATATACCTGTAAATTTTAAAGAATTTGTTATGGATTCTATTCAGAAGGCTTTGTCTGCATTTCCACCTTCTAATAAGCGTAAGAGGTCTTTTAAAACGTCTCATAAAGTTGATGAAATTTCAAATGGCCAACAACATAATAATTTATCCTCTTCTGATGAGGATCTATCTGATACAGAAGATCCTTCCTCAGACATTGACACTGCCAAATCTACTTATTTATTTAAAATAGAGTATATGCGTTCTTTATTAAAAGAAGTGTTAATTACTTTGGATATGGAGGTAACCAGTCCTCTTGACGTTCAGTCTAATAAACGTTTAAATGCTGTTTTTAAACCTCCTGTGGTTTCTCCAGGGGTTTTTCCTATTCCTTAGGCTATTTCTGATATGATTTCTAAGGAATGAAATAAGCCAGGTACTTCTTTTATTCCTTCTTCAAGGTTTAAAAAAATTGTATCCTTTACCAGCAAAATCTATAGAGTTTTGGGGAAAAATCCCCAAAGTTGATGGGGCTATTTCTACTCTTGCTAAACGTACCACTATTCCTATGGAAGATAGTACTTCCTTTAAGGATCCTTTAGATAGGAAGCTTGAATCTTATCTAAGGAATGCCTATTTATATTCAGGTCATCTTCTCAGACCTGCAATTTCTTTGCCTGATGTTGCAGCTGCATCAACTTTTTGGTTGAAGAATTTAGCGCAACAGGAATTGGATTCTGACTTATCTAGCATTATTCGCTTACTGCAATATGCTAATCATTTTATTTGTGATGCCATTTTTGATATTATCAAAATTGATGTTAGATCTATGTCTTTAGCTATATTAGCTAGAAGAGCTTTATGGCTTAAATCTTGGAATGCTGATATGACATCTAAATCTAGATTACTATCTCTTTCTTTCCAAGTTAATAATTTATTTGGTTCTCAGTTGGATTCTATTATTTCAACTGTCACTGGGGGAAAAGGAGTTTTTCTGCCTCAGGATAAAAAAACCTAAAGGTAAATCTAAGGCTTCTAACCGTTTTCGTTCCTTTCGTCAGAATAAGGAACAAAAACTCAATCCTCACCCCAAGGAATCTGCTTCCAATTGGAAGCCTTCCTCAAATTGGAATAAATCCAAGCCATTTAGGAAACCAAAGTCAGACCCTAAGTCTGCATGAAGGTGCGGCCCTCATTCCAGCACAGCTGGTAGGGGGCAGATTAAGGTTTTTCAAGGATATTTGGATAAAATCTGTCCAAAATCAATGAATTCAGAGCATTGTTTCTCAAGGGTATCGAATAGGATTCAGAGTAAGACCTCCTGTGAGAAGATTTTTTTCTCTCACGTATCCCAGAAAATCCACTAAAAGCTCAGGCTTTCCTGAAGTGTGTTTAAGACCTGGAGTCTTCAGAGGTAATCATGCCAGTTCCTTTTCAGGAACAAGGTTTGGGATTTTATTCAAATCTATTCATTGTCCCAAAAAAGGAAAATTTATTTAGACCAGTTCTGGATCTGAAAATTTTGAATCGTTATGTAAGAGTACCAACTTTCAAGATGCTGACTATATGGACTATTCTGCCTTTTGTTCAACAAGGACATTATATGTTCAGAACATTATCAGTTTCTGAGATTCTCTTTTCTAAACAAGCATTACCAATTTGTTGCTCTTCCATTTGGCCTAGCAACAGCTCCAAGAATTTTTTCAAAGATTCTGGGTGCCCTACTCTCTGTAATCAGAGAACAGGATATTGCGGTGTTTCCTTATTTGGACGATATCTTGGTACTAGCTCAGTCTTTACGTACTGCAGAATCTCACACAAATCAACTAGTGTTGTTTCTTCAGAAACATGGTTGGAGGATCAATTTACCAAAAAGTTTGATTCCTCAGACAAGGGTCACCTTTTTAGGCTTCCAGATAGATTCAGTGTCCATAACAGACAAGAGACGTTTAAAATTGGTTGCAGCCTGCCGGCACCTTCAGTCTCAGTCATTCCCTTCAGTGGCTATGTGCATGAAAGTTTTAGGTCTCATGACTGCAGCATCGGACGCAATCCCCTTTGCTTGTTTTCACATGAGACCTCTACAGCTTTGTATGCTGAACCAATGGTGCAGGGATTATACAAAGATATCACAATTAATATTGTTAAATCCCAATGTACAACACTCTCAGACTTGGTGGATAGATCACCATTGTTTAGTTCAAGGGGCTTCTTTTGTTCGGCCAACCTGGACTGTGATCACAACAGATGTGATTCTTTCAGGTTGGGGAGCTGTTTGGGGATCTCTGACAGCACAAGGGGTTTGGAAATCTCCAGAAGCGAGATTACCAATAAATATTTTAGAACTCCATGCAATTCTCAGAGCTCTTCAGTTTTGGCCTCTGTTAAAGAGAGAACCGTTCATTTTTTTTCAGACAGACAATATCACAACAGTGGCATATGTCAATCATCAGGGTGGGACTCACAGTCCCCAAGCTATGAAAGAAGTATCTCGGATACTTGCTTGTGCGGAATCCTGCTCCTGTCTAATCTCTGCGGTGCATATCCCAAGTGTAGACAATTGGGAGGCGGATTATCTCAGCTGCCAGACTTTACATCCAGGGGAGTGGTCTCTCCATCCAGAAGTATTTTCTCAGATTGTTCAGATGTGGGGTCTTCCAGAGACAAATCTCCTGGCCTCTCATCTAAAACAAGAAACTTCCCAGATACCTGTCCAGGTCCAGGGATGTTCAGGTGGAAGCAGTGGATGCGCTGACACTTCCTTGGTGTTGTTATCCTGCTTACATTTTCCTACCTCTAGTTCTCCTTCCAAGAGTGATCTCCAAAATCATCATGGAACAATCATTTGTGTTGCTGGTGGCTCCAGCATGGCCTCACAGGTTTTGGTATGCGGATCTGGTTCGAATGTCCAGTTGCCCGCCTTGGCCACTTCCGTTACGGCCAGACCTACTATCTTAAGGTCCGTTTTTCCATCAGGATCTCAAATCATTAAATTTGAAGGTATGGAAATTGAACGCTTAGTTCTAAGTCATAGAGGTTTCTCTGATTCCGTGATTAATACTATGTTACAAGCTCGTAAATCTGTCTCTAGAAAGATTTGTTATAGAGTTTGGAAGACTTACATCTCATGGTGTTCTGCTCATAAATTCTCCTGGCATTCTTTTCGAATTCCTAGAATTTTACAGTTTCTTCAGGATGGTTTGGATAAGGGTTTGTCTGCAAGTTCCTTGAAAGGACAAATCTCCGCTCTATCTGTTTTACTTCACAGAAAGATTGCTATACTTCCTGATATACACTGTTTTGTACAAGCTTTAGTTCGTATTAAGTCTGTCATTAAATCAATTTCTCCTCCTTGGAGTCTTAATTTGGCTCTGAAGGCTTTACAGGCTCCTCCATTTGAACCTATGAATTCTTTGGACATTAAACTGCTTTCTTGTAAAGTGTTGTTCCTTTTGGCCATCTCTTCTGCTAGAAGAGTTTCTGAGCTATCTGCTCTTTCTTGTGAGTCTCCTTTTCTGATTTTTCATCAGGATAAGGCAGTTTTGCAGACTTCTTTTCAATTTTTACCTAAGGTTGTGAATTCTAACAACATCAATAGAGAAATTGTTGTCCCTTCCTTATGCCCTAATCCTAAGAATTCTTTGGAAAACTCCTTACATTCTTTGGATGTGGTAAGAGCTTTGAAATATTATGTGGAAGCTACTAAAGATTTTAGGACGACTTCCAGTCTATTTGTTTTATTTTCTGGTCCTAGGAAAAGTCAGAAGGCTTCTGCTATTTCCTTGGCTTCTTGGTTGAAACTTTCGATTCATCAAGCTTATTTGGAGTCGGGTCAGGCCCCGCCTCAGAGAATTACAGCTCATTCTACTAGATCAGTCTCCACTTTGTGGGCTTTTAAGAATGAAGCTTCAGTTGATCAGATTTGCAAAGCGGCAACTTGGTCCTCTTTGCATACATTTACTCAATTCTACCGTTTTGATGTATTTGCTTCTTCGGAAGCAGTTTTTGGTAGAAAAGTTTTTCAGGCAGCTGTTTCAATTTGATTCTTCTGCTTTTGATTTAAGTTTTTTTCTTTCAATTATGAAAATAAACTTATTTTTTTGGGGGTTGTGGATTAATTTTTTCAGCCGAAAATGGCTGTTTATATTTTATTCCCTCCCTCTCTAGTGACTCTTGAGTGGAGATCCACATCTTGGGTATTGCCATCCCATACGTCACTAGCTCATGGACTCTTTCCAATTACATGAAAGAAAACATAATTTATGTAAGAACTTACCTGATAAATTCTTTTCTTTCATATTGGCAAGAGTCCATGAGGCCCACCCTTTTTTATGGTGTTTATGATTTTTTGTATAAAGCACAATTATTTCTAAATTTCTTTTGTTGATGCTTTCTACTCCTTTCTTTATCACCCCACTGCTTGGCTATTCGTTAAACTGAATTGTGGGTGTGGTGAGGGGTGTATTTATAGGCATTTTGAGGTTTGGGAAACTTTGCCCCTCCTGGTAGGATTGTATATCCCATACGTCACTAGCTCATGGACTCTTGCCAATATGAAAGAAATGAATTTATCAGGTAAGTTCTTAGATAAATTATGTTTTTTAAACCTACTGTGGTTACTCCAGAGGTTTTTCCTATTCCTGATGCTATTTCTGACATGATTTCTAAGGAATGGAATAAGCCAGGTACTCCTTTTAATCCTTCTGCAAGGTTTAAAAAATTGTATCCTTTACCAGCAATTGAAATAGAGTTTTGGGAAAAGATCCCCGAGGTTGATGGGGCTATTTCTATTCTTGCTAAACAAACTACTATTCCTATGGAAGATAGTACTTCCTTTAAAGATCCTTTAGATAGGAAGCTTGAATTTTATCTAAGGAAATCCTATTTATATTCAGGTCATCTTCTTAGGCCTGCAATTACTTTGGCTGATGTTGCAGCTTCTTCAACTTTTTGGTTGGATAATTTAGCGCAACAAGAATTGAATCCTGACATATCTAGCATTGTTGGCTTACTGCAACATGCTAATCATTTTATTTGTGATGCCATTTTTGATATTATCAAAATTGATGTTAGATCCATGTCTTTAGCTATTTTAGCTAGCTGAGCTTTGTGGCTTAAATCTTGGAATTCTGATATGACATCTAAGTCTAGATTACTATCTCTTTCTTTCCAAGGTAATAATTTATTTGGTTCTCAGTTGGATTCTATTATTTCATCTGTTACTGGGGGGAAAGGAGTTTTTTAGCCTCAGGATAAAAAACCTAAGGGTAAATCTAAGGCTTCTAATCGTTTTCGTTCCCTCAAAATAAGGAACAAAAACCTAATCTTTCCCCCCAAGGAATCTGTTTCCAATTGGAAGCCTTCCTCAAACTGGAATAAATCCAAGCCTTTCACGAAACCAAAGTCAGCCCCTAAGTCCGCATGAAGGTGTGGCCCCCATTCCAGTTCAGCTGGTAAGAGGCAGATTTTTCAAGGATGTTTATGCAAATTCTGTCCATGATCTATGGATTCAGAGCATTGTCTCTCAGGGGTACCGAATAGGATTCAAAATAAGACCTCCTGTGAGAAGATTTTTTTCTCTCACGCATCCCAGTGAATCCAGTAAAAGCTCAGGCTTTCCTGATATGTGTTTCAGATCTGGAGGTTTCAGGGGTAATCATGCCGGTTCCTTTTCAGGAACAAGGCCTGGGGTTTTATTCGAATCTATTCATTGTCCCAAAGAAAGAAAATTCATTCAGATCAGTTCTGGATCTGAAAATTTTGAATTGTTCTGTAAGAGTACCAACTTTCAAGATGGTGACTATAAGGACTATTCTGCCTTTTGTTCAGCAAGGACATTATATGTTTACAATAGACTTGCAGGATGCTTACCTTCATATTCCGATTCATCCAGAACATTATCAGTTCCTGAGATTCTCTTTTCTAGACAAGCATTACCAATTTGTTGCCCTTCCATTTGGCCTAGCAACAGCTCCAAGAATCTTTTCAAAGGTTCTGGGTGCCCTAATCTCTGTAATCAGAGAACAGGGTATTGCAGTGTTTCCTTATTTGGACGATATCTTGGTACTAGCTCAGTCTTTACGTTCTGCAGAATCTCACAAAAATCAACTTGTGTTGTTTCTTCGAAAACATGGTTGGAGGATCAATTTACCAAAAAGTTTTTTGATTCCTCAGACAAGGGTCACCTTTTTCGGTTTCCAGATAGATTCAGTGTCCATGACTCTGTCTCTAACAGACAAGAGACGTAATTGGTTGCAGCATGTCAACACCTTCAGTCTGTCATTCCCTTCAGTGGCTATGTGCATGGAAGTTTTAGTCCTCATGACTGCAGCATTGGACGCGATTCCTTTTGCTCATTTTCACATGTGACCTCTCCAGCTTTGCATGCTGAATCAATGGTGCCGGGATTATACAAAGATATCACAATTAATATCCTTAAATCCCAATGTTCGACACTCTGACGTGGTGGTTAAATCACCAGCTTTTAGTTCAAGGGACCTCTTTTGTTTGGCCAACCTGGGCTGTGTTCACAACAGATGCAAGTCTTTCAGGTTGGAGAGCTGTCTGGGGATATCTGACAGCACAAGGGGTTTGGAAATCTCAAGAGGCGCGATTACCAATCAATATTTTAGAACTCCGTGCAATTCTCAGAGCTCTTCAGTTTTGGCCTCTGTTGAAGAGAGAACCATTCATTTGTTTTCAGACAGACAATATCATAACGGTTGCATATGTCAATCATCGGGGTAGGACTCAGTCTCCTAGCTATGAAAGAAGTATCTCGGATACTTGTTTGGGCAGAATCCAGCGGATTTTCTCAGCCGTCAGACTTTACATCCAGGGGAGTGGTCTCTCCATCCGGATGTGTTTTCTCAGGTTGTTCAGATGTGGGGTCTTCCAGAAATAAATATAATGGCTTCTCATCTAAACAAGAAAATTCCCAGATACCTGTCCAGGTCCAGGGATTCTCAGGCGGAAACAGTGGATGCGCTGACACTTCCTTGGTGTTATCAACCTGCTTATATCTTCCCGCCTCTAGTTCTTCTTCCGAGAGTGATCTCCAAGATAATCATGGAACAATCATTTGTGTTGCTGGTGGCTCCAGCATGGCCCCACATGTTTTGGTATGTAGATCTTGTTAGGATGTCCACTTGCCAACCTTGGCCACTTCCGTTAAGGCCGGACCTACTTTCTCAAGGTCCGTTTTTCCATCAGGATCTCAAATCATTAAATTTGAAGGTATGGAAATTGAACGCTTAATATTAAGTCATAGAGGTTTCTCTGACTCAGTGATTAATACTATGTTACAAGCTCGTAAATCTGTCTCTAGGAAGATTTATTATCGAGTTTGGAAGACTTACATTTCATGGTGTTCTTCTCATAAATTCTCTTGGCATTCTTTTAGAATTCCTAGAATTTTACAGTTTCTCCAGGATGTTTTGGATAGGGGTTTGTCTGCAAGTTCCTTGAAGGGACAAATCTCTGCTCTTTCTGTTTTATTTCACAGAAAGATTGCTAATCTTCCTGATATTCACTGTTTTTTAAAGGCTTTAGTTCGTATTAAGCCTGTCATTAAATCAGTTTCTCCTCCTTGGAGTCTTAATTTGGTTTTGAAGAAGTTACAGGCTCCTCCTTTTGAGCCTATGCATTCTTTGGATATTAACTACTTTCTTGGAAAGTGTTGTTCCTTTTGGCTATCTCTTCTGCTAAAAGAGTCTCTGAGCTATCTGCTCTTTCTTGTGAATCTCCTTTCCTGATTTTTCATCAGGATAAGGCGGTTTTGCGGACTTCATTTGAATTTTTACCTAAGGTTGTGAATTCTAACAACATTAGTATTGAAATTGTTGTCCCTTCCTTGTGTCCTAATCCTAAGAATCCTTTGGAAAGATCCTTACATTCTTTGGATGTGGTAAGAGCTTTGAAATATTATGTTGAAGCTACTAAAGATTTCAGGAAGACTTCTAGTCTATTTATTTTTCTTTTCTGCTCCTAGGAAAGGTCAGAAGTCTTCTGCTATTTCCTTGGCCTCTCGGTTAAAGCTTTTGATTCATCAAGCTTATTTGGAGTCGGGTCAAGCCCCACCTTAGAGAGTTGCAGCTCATTCTACTAGATCAGTCTCCACTTCGTGGGCTTTTAAGAATGAAACTTCAGTTGATCAGATTTGCAAAGTAGCAACTTGGTCCTCTTTGCATACATTTACTAAATTCTACCGTTTTGATGTATTTGCTTCTTCTGAATCAGTTTTTGGTAGAAAAGTTCTTTAGGCAGCTGTTTCAGTTTGATTCTTCTGCTTCTGTTTTAAGCTTTTCTTTTCTTCATGACAATAACTTATATTTGGGTTGTGGATTATTTTTTCAGCATTTGACTGTTCTTTATTTTTTATCCCTCCCTCTCTAGTGACTCTTGCGTGGAGTTCTACATCTTGGGTATTTGATATCCCATACGTCACTAGCTCATGGACTCTTGCCAATTACATGAAAGAAAACATAATTTATGTAAGAACTTACCTGATAAATTCATTTCTTTCATATTGGCAAGAGTCCATGAGGCCCACCCTTTTTATGGTGGTTATGATTTTTTGTATAAAGCACAATTATTCCAAATTCCTTTGTTGATGCTCTTTACTCCTTTCTTTATCACCCCACTACTTGGCTATTCGTTAAACTGAATTGTGGGTGTGGCGAGGGGTGTATCTATAGGCATTTTGAGGTTTGGCAAACTTTGCCCCTCCTGGTAGGATTGTATATCCCATACGTCACTAGCTCATGGACTCTTGCCAATATGAAAGAAATTAATTTATCAGGTAAGTTCTTAGATAAATTATGTTTTTCTTCGTTGATATGCACTTCTCAGCATTTTGAAGCCCGATTCCTCTCATAGTACAGCGTTTGTCAGAGGGATGTGAAGGGAGTATCACCTATTGATTCTATGGTTTTCCTCACGGAAAATCTTTTCAAAGGTTCTCTTTATCGGTCGTAGAGATTCATCTCCTACCTCCCTTTTCAGATCGATGATAAACTCATATTCCATTACCTCTACTGATACTGTTTCAGTACTGGTTTGACTATCTGCTATATGTGAATAGGTGTCTTTCGGTAAGTATGTTTTCATTACTTAAGACACTCTCAGCTATGGTTTGGCACTTTATGTATTATTATAAAGTTTTAAATATATGTATTGTACTTATATTTTTCATGAGTCAGGTTTATGTATATTTCCTTTTGCAGACTATCAGTTTCAAAATTGGGAAACATATTTAGGAAGTTATTTTTTATTACTTGGTAGTATAGTCTTTTCTTCAAATTTGACTGCTTTTTCATTAATTTTCTCAGCAAAATTAGGATTGCGAGGTCGCAAAATCCTGATATTTACTGCGTCATTCTAGGCGCAAGAATTTTTTGGCACAAAGGTACAGTCGGTGACGCAAATTCGTCATTTCCTTTCGTAGTTGACGCCAGGTTCCTTACACAAAGTTGCGTCTGCCATGACGCAAGTTGCGTCATTTCCGGTTGTTGTTAGCATCAAAAAAATTAATTTTGCGTTCTGGATCATACTTGGCGCCAAATTATTTATTTATTTAAACCCCACTTCTTATATGCCTCTTGCTCTTTTTTATGCTCAGAGGGCTATACTGTTTTAATTTTTTTTCCATTCCTGAAACTGCCATATAAGGAAATTGCTTTATATGTTGTTGGTTTTTATCGTACATTTGCAAGATGTCTCAATCTGATCCTGTCTCAGAATCCACTGTTGGAATCCTGCTGCCTGAGAACAGTTCTACCAAAGATAAGTCTATCTGTTGTAAGTCTCTGGAGATTATATCTTCAGCTGTAGTATGTAACATTTGTCATGACAAGCTTTTGCATGCAGAGAATGTATCCATCAGTACTAATGCAATGCCTGTTGATCTTTCAACATCTGATGTACATGATATCCCTGTGAATATAAAAGATTTTTATTGCTGATGCGTCTTTGTCTGCTATTCCGCCTTCTAATAAACATAAAAGGTCTTTTAAAACTTCTCATAAAGTTGATGAAATTTCAAATGACCGACAACATACTGAATTATCCTCCTCTGATTAGGATCTATCTGGTTCAGAAGATCCTTCCTCAGATATTGACACTGCCAAATCTACTTATCTCTTTAAGATGGAGTATATTCGTAAAGAAGTTGATTCTAGTCCTTTTGTTACTAAAATTAGTTAACGTTTAAATCTGTTTACAAACCTCCTGTGGTTACTCCAGAGGTTTTTCCAGTTCCTGATGCTACTTCTGATATGATTTCTAAGGAATGGAATAGGCCTAGTACTTCTTCTATTCCTTCTTTTACGTTTAAGAAGTTGTATCCTTTGCCAGCAGCTTGAGAAAACCCCCCCAAAGTTGATGTGGCTATTTCTACTTTTGCCAAACGTACTACTATTACTATGAGAGAGTACTTCTTTTGAAGTTCCTTTAGATAGGAAACTTGAATCTTATCGGAGGAAAGCTTATTTATTTTCTGGCTATATTCTTAGGCCTGCTAAATCCATGACTGATGTTGCAGCTGTATCAACGTTTTGGTTGGAAAGCTTAGCGCAACAGGAAACAGATTTTTATTTGTCTAGCATTGTTTGCTTGCTTCAACATGCTAATCATTTTATCTGTGATGCTATTTTTTATATCATCAAAATTGATGTTAAATCTGTCTTTAGCTATTTTAGCTAGAAGAGTCTTTGTGGCTTAATTATTAGAATGCTGACATAGTATCTAAGTCTAGATTACTATCTCTTTCTTTCCAAGGTACTACAGTATTTTATTTGCTTCTCAGATGGATTCAATTATCTCAACTTTCACTGGGGGGAAGGGAGTTTTTTTGCCTCAGGATAATCCTATGGGTAAATCTAAAACCTTCTAATCGTTTTCATTCTTTTCGACAGAATAAGGAACAGAAAGCCAATCCTTCCCCCAAAGAATCTGGTTCCAATTGGAAACCTTCTTCAAGTTGGAATAGATCCAAGCTCTTTAAGAAACCAAAGCTAGCCCCCAAGTCTGTATGAAGGTGCGACCCTCATTTCAGCTCAGCTGGTGGGGGGCAGATTGAAATTTTTTCCCATTGGACAGATTCTGTCCAAAATCAGTGGATTCAGAGTATTGTCTCTCAAGGGTATCGAATATGATTCAGAGTAAGACCTCCTGTGAGAAGATTTTTTTTTCCCTCACACGTCCCACTAAATCCAGTGAAGACTCAGGCTTTTCTGAAGTGTGTTTCAGATCTAGAGCTTTCAGGGGTAATCATACCAGTTCCGTTTCAGGAACAGGGTATGGGGTTTTATTCAATCTATTCATTGTCCTAAAGAAAGAAAATTTATTCAGGCCAGTTCTGGATCTGAAATTTTGAATTGTTTTGTAAGAGTGCCATCTTTCAAATGATAACTATAAGGACTATTCTGCCTTTTGTTCAGCAAGGTCATTATATGTCCACGATAGGCTTACAGGATGCATATCTTCATATTCCGATTAATCCAGTCCACTATCGATTTCTGAGATTCTCTTTTCTAGAGAAGCATTACCAATTTGTCACTTTTCCATTTGGCCTAGCGACAGCTCCAAGTTTTTTCTCAAAGGTACTTGGTGTCCTACTCTCTGTATTCAGAAAACAGGGTATTGCGGTTTTCCTTATTTGGATAATATCTTAGTACTAGCTCAGTCTTTACATTCTGCTGAATCTCACACGAGTCAACCAGTATTGTTTCTTCAAAGACATGGTTGGAGGATCAATTTAACGAAAAGTTCCTTGATTCCTCAGACAAGGGCCACCTTTTTAGGTTTTCAGATAGATTCAGTGTCCATGACTCTGTCTCTAACAGGCAAGAGACAAATTAAATTGGTTTCAGCTTGTCAAAACCTTCAGTCTCGATCATTCCCTTTGCTTGTTTTCATATAAGACTTATTCAGCTTTGTATGCTGGATCAATGGTGCAGAGATTATTAAAGGTTATCACAGTCAATATCCTTAAATCTCAACGTTCGACTCTCTCTGTCTTGGAGGTTAGACCACCGTTGTTTAGTTCAAGGGGCCTCTTTGTTCGTCCTACCTGGACTTTAATCACAACAGATGGAAGTCTTTCAAGTTAGGGAGCTGTCTGGGCATCTCTGACAGCACAAGGAGTTTGGAAACCTCAAGAGGCGAGGTTACCAATTCATATTTTAGAACTCCGTGCTATTTTCAGGGCTCTTCAGATTTGGTCTCTGTTGAAGAGAGAATCATTTATTTGTTTTCAGACAGACAATATCACAACTGTGGCATATGTCAATCATCAGGGTGGGACTCACAGTCCCCTAGCTATGAAAGAAGTATCTTGGATACTTTCTTGGGCGGAATCCAGCTCTTGTCTAATTTCTGCGGTACATATCCCAGGTATAGTCAATTGGGAAGCGGATTATCTCAGCAGTCAGACATTACATCCGAGGGAGTGGTCTCTCCATCCAGATGTGTTTTTTTCAGATTGTTCAGATGTGGGGTCTTCAAGAAATAGATATGATGGCTTCCCATCTAAACAAGAAACTAACCCAGGGACTTCAGTTCCAGGGATCCTCAGGTGGAGTCGATGGATGTGTTAGCAGTTCTTTGGTTTTACCAACCTGCTTATATTTTCCCGCTTCTAGTTCATCTTCCAAGAGTTTTTTGGTATACAGGTTTTGGTATGGGGATCTTGTTCGGATGTCCAGTTACCAACCTTGGCCACTTCCTTTAAGACCAGACCTTTTGTCTCAAGGTCCGTTTTTCCATCAGGTCTCAAATCTTTAAATTTGAAGGTATGGAAATTGAACGCTTAGTGCTTAGTCATAGAGGTTTCTCTTACTCTGCGATTAATACTATGTTAAAGACTCGTAAATCTGTTTCTAGGAAGATTTATTATCGAGTTTGGAAGACTTATATTTTATTTTACAGTTTCTTCAAGGAACTTGCAAACAAATCTTTATCCAAACAATCCTGAAGGGACACATCTCTGTTATTTCTGTTTTATTTCACAGAAACATTGCTAAGCTTCCTGATATTCGCTGTTTTATACAGGCTTTGGTCCATATCAAGCCTGTCATTAATTCAATATCTCCTTAATTCAATATCTCCTCTTTGGAGTCTTAATTTGATTTTTAAGGCTTTACAGGCTCTTCCTTTTGAGCCTATGCATTCTTTGGATATTAAACTACTTTCTTGGAAAGTGTTGTTCCTTTTGGTTATCACTTCTGCTTGAAGAGTTTCCGAATTATCTGCTCTTTCTTGTGAGTCTCCTTTTCTGATTTTCCATCAGGATAAGGCGGTTTTGCTGACTTCATTTGAATTTCTTCCTAAGGTTGTGAATTCTAATAACATTAATAGGGAAATTGTTGTTCCCTCTTTGTACCCTAATCCTAAGAATTCTTTGGAGAGATCCTTACATTCTTAGGATGTTGTTAGAGCTTTGAAATATTATGTTGAAGCTACTAAAGAATTCAGGAAGACTTCCAGTCTATTTGTTGTCTTTTCTGGTTCTAGGAAAGGTCAGAAAGCTTCTGCCATTTCCTTGGCATCTTGGTTAAAGCTTTTGATTCATCAGGCTTATTTGGAGTCGGGTCAGGCCCTGCCTCAGAGAATCACAGCTCATTCTACTAGATCAGTCTCCACTTCTTGATCTTTTTTAGAATGAAGCTTCAGTTGATCAGATTTGCAAAGCAGCAACTTGGTCTTCTTTGCATACATTTACTAAATTCTACCATTTTGATGCGTTTGCCTCTTCGGAAGCAGTTTTTGGTAGAAAAGTTTTTCAGGCAGTTGTTTCAGTTTGATTCCTCTGCTTATGTTTTAAGTTTTTTTTCTTTTCAATTATGAGAAAAACTAATTTTTTTGGATGTGGATTTAATTTTTTCAGCGGAAAATTGCTGGTTTTATTTTATCCCTCCCTCTCTAGTGACTCTTCTGTGGAGTACCACATCTTGGGTATTAATATCCCATATGTCACTAGCTCATGGACTCTTGCCAATTACATGAAAGAAAACATAATTTATGTAAGAACTTACCTGATAAATTAATTTCTTTGATATTGGCAAGAGTCCATGAGACCCACCCCGTTTTTGGGGGTTATGATTTTTTGTATAAAGCACAATTATATTTCCAGTTCCTTTTTTGATGCTTTCTACTCCTTTTTCTATTACCCCACTGAATTGTGGGTGTGGTGGGGGTGGATTTATAGGCATTTTGGGAAACTTTGCCCCTCTTGGTAGGATTGTATATCCCATACGTCACTAGCTCATGGACTCTTGCCAATATGAAAGAAATTAATTTATAAGTTAAGTTCTTACATAAATTGTGTTATTTATATATATATATATATATATATATATATATATATATATATATATATATATATATATATATATATATATATATATATAAATAAAAATACATTGGTGTACAGTGGGTTAATTTTATAATAATTCATTGGTGTCAGTGGGATCTATATATACAGTGTGTGTATATATATATATATAATACATTGGTGTCAGTGGGTTAATTATAATACAATTCATTGGTGTCAGTGGCCTAATTATTTAATTGGTGTCAGTGGGCTTACTTATCTGTCTGCTTCTGGTCAAGCTCCCCAATACTACACGATCACAGCGCACAAGTGGTTATGCACAGTGGCACTCTTAAAGGCTGGTACGGAATCTGAGATGTAGAGTGGCGGGCCTGTCAGAGTGGAAGCATGTTAAGTTGCGGCCCACCAGCAGGGCGGTCGCAGCCCAGCTGTTGAGAATCACGGCTTTAGAGGGCTATGCTGTTTGCTTTTCTGCCTATTTAGCATATGATTTTTTTTCCCATTCCTGAAACTGCTATATGAGGAAATTGTATATTTTGTTTAAATGTTGTTGTTTTTTACATTTTGCAAGAAGTCTCAAGCTGATCCTGTCTCAGAAGCTTCTGTAGGAACCATGCTGCCTGAACACAGTTCTACCAAAGCTAAGTGTATCTGTTGTAAGCAAGCTGAGATTATATCTCTGGCTATATTACGTAACAGTTGTCATGATAAGCTTTTGCATGCCGATAATGTTTCTATTAGTACTAGTAAAGCGTCCGTTGTTCCCTCAACATCCAATGATATGAAAAATTATATTGCTGATGCAATACAGAAGGCTATGTCTGCTATTCCACCTTTTAATAAACATAAAAGGTCTTTGAAAACTTCTCATAAAACCAATGAAATTTGTAATGACCGACAACATACTGAAATATCCTGGTTCAGAAAATCCTACTTCAGACATTGAAATTCATAAATCTTATCTTTTTAAGATTTAATATATTTGGTCTTTGTTGAAAGAAGTATTGGTTACTTTGGGTATTGAGGAGTCTGGTCCTCTTGATAACAAAACCAGTAAACATTTAAATTCTGTTTTTAAACCTCCTGTGAATTACTCCTGAGGTTTTTCCTGTCCCAGATGCGGTTTCTGATGTGATTGCTAAGGAATGGTCTAACCCTGGTGCTTCTTTTAATCCTCCTCCTAGGTTTAAGAAGTTATATCCTTTACCAGTGGCTAATTTGAAGTTTTGGGAAAAAGTCCCTAAGGTTGATGGGGCTATTTCTATTCTTGCCAGATGTACTACTATTCCTTTGGAAGATAGTACTTATTTTTAGGATCCTTTAGATAGGAAGATTGTATCTTATCTGAGGAAAGCTTATTTACATTCTGGTTATGGCTGATGTTGCGGCTGCATCAACTTTTTGGTTGGATAGCTTAGCACAACAGGAAGCAGAGCCTGATTTGTCTAGCATTGTTCGTTTGCTTCAACATGCTAATCATTTTATCTGTGATGCTATTTTTGATATTATCAAGATTAATGTTAAATCTATGTATTTAGCTATTTTAGCTAGAAGAGCTTTATGGCTTAAATCATGGAATGCTGACATGGTTTCTAAATCTAGATTACTATCTCTATCTTTCCAGGGTAATAATTTATTTGGTTCTCAGTTGGAATCTATTATTTCCACTATCACTGGGGGGGAAGGGAGTTTTTTTTTTTGCCTCAAGATAAAAAATCAAAGGGTAAATCTAAAGCTTCTAATCGTTTTCGTTCCTGTCGTCAGAATAGAGAACAGAAAACCACTCCTTCCCCTAAGGACTCTGGTTCCAATTGGAAGCCATCTTCAAGTTGGAATAAATCCAAGCCATATCAGAACCAAAACCAGCCCCCAAGACTGCATAAAGGTGCGGCTCTTAATCCAGTTTAACTGGTGGGGGCAGATTGAAATTATTTCAGAACATTTGGGCAGATTCTGTTCAGAATCAGTGGATTCAGAGCATTTTCTCTCAAGTGTATCAAATAGGTTTCAGAATAAGACCTCCTGTGAGAAGATTCTTTCTCTCTTACGTTCCAACAAAGTGTGTTTCAGATCTGATTATACCAGTTCCACCTCAGAATCCGGGGTTGGGTTTTTATTCAAATCTATTCATTGTCCAAAAGAAAGAAAATTCATTCAGACCAGTTCTGGATCTGAAGTTTTTGAATCGTTTTGTAAGGGTCCCAACTTTCAAGATGGTGACTATAAGGACTATTCTGCCTTTTGTTCAGCAAGGTTATTACAGGTCCACAATAGACTTACAGGACGCTTATCTTCACATTCCGATTCATCCAGATCACTATTGGTTTCTCAGATTCACTTTTCTAGACAAGCATTACCAATTTGTTGCTCTTCCATTTGGCCTAGCGACAGTTCAAGAATCTTTTTGAAGGTTCTACCTGTAATCAGAGAGCAGGGTATTGCAATGTTTCCTTATTTGGACTATATCTTTGTACTAGCTCAGTCTTTTCATTTAGCAGAATCTCACACAAAACAGCTAGTGTTGTTTCTTCAAAGACATGGTTGGAGGATCAATTTACCAAAGAGTTTTTTTAATCCTCAGACAAGGGTCACCTTTTTAGGTTTCCAGATAGATTCAGTGTCCATGACTCTGTCTTTAACAGACAAGAGACAAATGAAATTGGTCTCAGCCTGTCGAAACCTTCAGTCTCGATCATTCCCTTCAGTGGCTATGTGCATGGAAGTTTTAGGTCTCATGACTGCAGCATTGGACGTGTCAGTATATTTATGAAAATCTTAGCAGTATTCTCCAAACAATGTGTGAGTATTTGGCAGGGAATATATTTAACAATCTTCCTTTAGACTAAACCCACAATCAATATACTTCTACTAAGACAACAAATAAAATTAATATAAATACCTGAACTCTTTTATTTAGTTAATATCCATGAACATATTGAAATATATTTGCAATAAAAGAAATATGAAATAATATTATATGCGTTTGAAAACTATTTAAATATGCTATGCAAAATTCCTACACGCTTATATTAAAAACCAGCCTTATTTATAAATCTTTTAACATCCAAACAATAAAATTTTAAATTGTGCTCTTAAGCAATAGGATAATATATATATATTCTGCTATTTAACTGCAATTTATCCTAATACAAAATTAACTGACAATATCAGAACTTGCACAGATGAGTTACTTAACAAATCAGATACAGATTTAAACAATATGTAGGCTGTGACTACCAATTCAAAATACAATTTATTTCTCTGACTCTGCCAGACCCAGCAACAATGAATACTTATTTTAAATTGTTTTTGCATACAAACAGGCCAGCTAAGAGCTACTAAAACAATGACATACAGTTTAAAAGTACACCCTGCTCTTAAAATCTATTAACTGTAATTTAAACTGCAGTGACCTTAAAATATCACATGTAACTAGCAGCCCTTTTCTTATACTTTACCCAAAATGATCAACATTGATAATTCAGTTACCACAAATTTCTTGTTTCATCTCAGAAGACAGATAAGTAATTTTTGCAATCAATGAGAAAGGAGTAGTCAGCTTGTTTAGAATGGTTTCAAAATGCCCAACAGCAGATCTCATCCAAAGTTAAAACAGCCTTTTTTTCTATTTCTCTTTTGCTTACTTATATATGTTTTCAATCATTGATGACATCATGTGGGTGGCACTACGGGAGCTGACCTTCCCATTGGTTATCTGGGAAGTCTAATCGGATTGGCCCTTGGAAATTTCATTTTTAACAGCCAGAAAGAACCTTCTGGCTGTAGTTCTCGCAACATAACACCAGGTGGCAGCATTACAAATAGACAGTACAAAAACAATGCAGCATGACAATACATACAAATTCATTTAACCAACATTTTTAGCCAGTGAAATATTTCTTTAAACTATGTAATAACTGCCATAATTTCTTGTATTAATCTCTCCCAATATTAATTATAGGTGAAGCGGCATCAGATTAATTTCCTGATCGTTTTGATATGAAACGTCATGTTTTATATTATTAACATTGTATTATATTAAAGCAATTTAACACTGCTAATTATTAGCTTAAAATGCATTATAATTTTATCAGTATTCTGGCATTTCTTTGCAAATAACAGCTTATTTTTATATCTCCAGATTGGTAGTATTTAAAACTCCTGATATACTGCATTCACCCAGATATAGTATGTGACATTTCTTCCTGAATACATAAATCCTGTTTATGTCGATCTGAAATAAAAATAAATGTTAATGATCACTTCTCTTCAGGTCCATAAACATCTATTCATGTTCTTAAACACACAGAGGCTAAGATATTCATGCTTTCAAAATATGCATGTCTTGTATTTATTTTCCTAGTATATTTTATTTGAAATCTAACTACAGTTGCTTTGAAATCATAATGTAAGCCATGTGCCTTCTCTATGTTATTCTAACCCCAGACACAATGTCTGTGTCACGTGTATTCTGGTGTTATCAGCCACACAGCCTGAGTCACTTGACAGGCAGTTGTCAATTTTCAGCTCCTTTGAAGAATGTTGCATCTCTCACATTTCTTCAGACGGATCGGCATTTGCCTTGGAGGAAACCATATATGGGCCTGTATCCTGTTCTCTGTCAAAATTACTTCCCCCACATTCCTCTAAGTGACTGTATTAAATTGGGCAGGCCAAATGTCTTAGAGTCATAAAACTCTGCATATAGTCAAATGAGCATGGTCATTGAGTTAGTTCCTTTTGGAAAATGTCTGTGTGCTCACACCGCAGGGGTCGTGCTTCAAAAGGCTATGCTGATTTCCAATCCTGATAAACGTGCATTTACCTAGCCAAAATCAGCTTGTAGGGGGTTTTGAGTTAAATCCTGACATCAGAATTTCTATTCTACAGCACATCTGATAAAATAGACGGCTTCATATATACACACATCCTTTTTATATTATTTTCATTTACGTATATATATTAGTATATATATATATATATATATATATATATTATGTCATTGACCTTTACTCTGACATAATTCCCCCTTTCAAATTCAAATATATGTAGGACACGTGTTTGAATTGGATCAAAGTCAGTGGTACTCAGTGAGGATGTTGGCCATATACAACATAGATAGTCTCTTATGTAGGAAATTTGTTATTTTGAGCCTTCATGTTTATCAGTTAGGCATCTTTAAACTACCGTATGTCTTTAGTTCATTTGGGGATATGACACTTCATTCTCCCTCTATGACTTGTAGTTGGGATCTGGGATGACATGCCCGCAATTGATTGATATGGACCCATTTATCTATGAAACTTTCATTTTTGGGGATCCTTATTTTATAGGCCACTGGAGATATTTTGTCAGTAATGACAAAAGGACCTTTCCATGAGGGAAGAAATTTCTTCTCCCTAACCTGATCTCTTCCAAAGTTATAAAGATAAACTTTATCATTTATTTCATATTCCTTTTTGGATGTTTTGAGATCATAATAGGTTTTAGTGGCAGTTGTGGCTCTTTCTAAATTCCTTTGAGCAAATGCAAAGGCATATTGCAGGTGTTTTCTTAAGTTCTCCACATATTCATGTGTATTGGCAGCGTTTATCAAGTTTTGGTCTGATGTACGGTATAGCAGATGCTGAGGTAGAACCATTCTTCTACCAGTCATCAGCTCAAAAGGTGACATTTTGGTAGCACTACTTGGAGTTGCTCTTAATGCCATTAAGACTAGATGTAGTTTTACATCCCAGTCTTTACCTGTTTCACTCACAAACTTTTTGAGGATTTTAACAATGGACTGGTTGTAACGCTCTACACCACCACTTGAGGCAGCTCTATAAGCAATATGGAGCTTTCTTTTAACCCCTAGTATTTTCCACATTTTGGTCATCACTTCGCTAGTGAAGTGGGTCCCCCGATCTGATTCGATTCTTTGGGGTAAACCAAATCTGGAAAATACATGGTTGATGAGCAACGCTGAACATGTTTCAGCACTATTGTTAGGTGCACTAATGCACTCTACCCATTTAGTGAACAGGCATGTTACGGTTAACATGTATTTGTTACCTCTTGATGATCTTGTTACCGGGCCAATAAAATCAATTTGTATATCTGACCATGGCATTACCATCCCCCTTTTCTGCAATGGTGCTCTATGCGTTGGTGCAGTGGGTTGAAACTGTGGGCAGATTAAACACCCTTGACAGTAGGTTTGAACATCTTTCAACATGTGTGGCCAAAAAGCGTAGTCACGTAATATTTCATATGTGAGTTTGGCACCACGATGACCAGATGTGGGAGCATCATGGGCATGTTGAAGCATTAGACCTCTGAACTTGAATTGTGATCTAGATTTTATTCCTTCCTTGCCAATACATGCTGTTATGCGGCTATTAGACAAATTCCCATCTCTTATTCTCTCACTTTGCAAATATAGCAAAGGCTGGTGGGCCGTTTCTACAATAATTTTCTCGCCCTGTATATAGCTGCGGAAATTTTGTAGAGCCCATACAGTAGATAAGAGGGCTTTTTCGCAATTGCTAAATTTTATTTCTACTGGGGATAGATTTTTGCTCGCATAAGCAATGGCTTTGTTCAAATTATCATGCTTTTGGTATAAAACAGCGCTCATGCTTATATCTGTGTAACCTGTCTCTAAGAAGAAAGGTTTACCACCTTCAGGGTATGCTAAGCAAGGTGCTTGAGTGAGTTTTCTCTTCAGCTCTCTGATGGCTGTATCTTGAGACTCACTCCAGTGCCATTTCACATCCTTTTTTAGAAGAAGTAGTAGTGGTTTAGCTAATTCCGCATAATTATCAATGAATTTGCAAGAATAATTTGTCATACCCAGGAATGATCTCAATTCCTTTAAGTTAGTTGGGTTTTTAGAATTCACTATAGCTTCCACCTTTTTCTTTTAGGGATATAATCCTTCAGAGGTAACTTCATGTCCCAAGAAGTTTACACGAGTGCGGCACCATTGAGCTTTTTGTAGGGATAATTTAACACCTGCCCTTTTAAGTTGGCTGAGGACGTGTTTAAGCTCTGCGATGTGTTTTTCAAAGTCTGTACTTTTGATTAAAACATCATCAACATAAGATAAGGTCCCCCTTTCCAGTGCATCAGGCATAGCCTTATGCATGAATACAGCAAATTCATGTCCAGAATTTATGTATCCAAATGGAGGTCTCTGGAATGCATACTGAACCTTTTGGAAGGAGAATGCTAGCTTATATTGGTCCTCTTCATGTACCTTTATGGTCCAGTATCCCTGTGCACAGTCAATGGCAGTGAATATTTTGGATCCCTGCATTTGTGCTAGGCACTGGTCAATGTATGGTACAGGCCAGCCAGACATGTATACTCGTTTGTTTAGCTGTCTTAAGTCAGCACACAAACGCCATTGTCCATTGGGCTTAAGGACACCTAGAATAGGATTATTATAAGAGCTGTGCACCTGTCTGATAATACCTCTTTCTTCCAGATTCCTTATGATCTCTGCAAGAGAATCATATGAGGCTAAGGGAAGTCTGTATTGTTTGACAAATACAGGTGGCGCATTAGGATCTGTTTGTATCCTTGCAATGTGCAAGTCTGTAGTACCACAGTCATAAGAATCCTTAGCGAAAATATCCTTGTACTCCATCAGGAGTTCTCGCAGCTGTTGGCGTTCATCATCGCTGGAACAGCCATTAGCTAAGGATATTTGCTCTTCGACTATTTGCTGAAATCCTGGAAAGATTTCAGGCTGTCCTATTTCATAGGCTTCTTCCAATCTAGAGGTGAGATCCCCTTGGTTATAGTTTACATTGCTCCCATGACTCTGGGTATTGGGGTAATCTTGCTGTTTGATTGGCTGATCAAACACTAGAGAGGCTTCTTCAATTTTATAGATGCCTTCCTCTGAGCTGAAGGGATAAATAGACTGAACATTAAATAGACCCTCTGGCATAGACGCAAAGGATTGTTCTATTAATTGTTCTTCAGTTAGGTATCCTTCAGGTATTAGCCCAATTACATTATTCTGGAATCCAAAAGTGTAATAACTTGATTCCAGTGCATATCCTATGGTAGTTCCCTTGGATAATGTTATATCCTGTGGGGTCATGTTATGCACAACAATATGTATTGGAACAGTTCCAATATTCACCATAGGAGTGTAGGTTACTGTGACACCCAGATTTTGTATTCTATGTTAGAGGCAAATCAGTGTTTCAGAAGTTTTTAATTTCTGACCTCTCTTTACCTGTAAGGGTAAAAGAAATTTATCAGCCCCAGCAGGAATTATAACATCGCTAGATACCTGCATATTCACAGCATATGGCAATTGCTGGTTTGATTTCAGGGCTGCATTTTCATCCTGAAATACTTCAGGGTCCCCCTTTAACCTGCTCCAGAGGCAAGAGTTAATCAAGTCTATTTGTATGGCATATCTATGTAAGATATCATTGCCAATGTATATTTGATTATGGGGAGTATTTAAAACTTAAAACAGGTGCTTCACTGATTTATTACCAATGGAGATAGATAATAAGCACTTAGCTGTGATGTTATAGCTTTCAGACCTGTCATCCAGGCCGTTGACACAGTGGTCTTGGGGAGAAAGATATTTAATCACTCTAGGTTCAACTATTTGCGCTAATAAACTTTCGCTTATATAGCTAGCTTCCTGTTTTAAGTTTATTTTAGCATACTTGGTTTTACCAAGGTCATGTACTTGTATAGGGATAAATAGATCCTCTTTAACTCTCTCAATCCCTGTGAGGTATTGAGCGTGGCCTCCCCCCTTAGGGATTTTATGATCCCCCTTGTGGAGTGATATGGTTAATACATCGCCATCTAGGGAAATATTCGCTATCTTTCCAGGCGAAATTTTAAAAGTATTACCATCAGAGCCACTAAAAGGAGTCTGATCATCTATTTGTAGAATAGTGATTTCAGGTACAGAGTTATTCCACAGCATCTGGTTTCTCTTCCAGCACGTGACAGCTATGTCGGGCGTGAGATATACCAGATTTTTCATAATTGATAGGCCGTTTAACTTGTGATCAAATTACATTATTTATGCAATCAATTATGGTGCTTAATCGTTTCAGGAGATCACTACCAATAATTAAACGATCAGTTGGCAGATCCACTATAATGACAGGGTGTCTTATGACCCTGTTCCCCAATTTAAATTTTAACCAGGCAGTACCGTAGACTTTTAGGGAGTCACCCCCAACACCTATTAGAGAACCGTCAAATTCTCTTATTTTAGGTTTGTGGGGTGTTAGCTCATTTAGCTGTGTGTAGTACCTGTGGGATAAGATAGTTGCCTGTGACCCAGTGTCAATTAATCCCCTGATAGGGTTGGAGACTGAATCTTGCAGCTCAACTAATACATAATATCTTCCTGCAGTTTCTACCATTTCACACATAAAGTTGGCGTTAGCATACATCTGTGGGCTTCGCCACGTGTTACCTGAATTCGCCGTGTCATACGATGCAGAGGAACCTTCATACCTACCTGTTTCCTTTATGACAGGGTCGGCTGAATTCTTTTGTACTGCATCTGTGGAGATAAGGTTAGGAGAGAGCTGCAAGGGAAGAGTTTTGTTAATTTTTCCCGGATGAGGTTGCCTGTCATCACAGCTAAATTGTCAGTTTTCGGTCTGTGGGGAGAGAACATGATTAGTATCATTGATATTTATTATTACATTTTGTATATCTCTCCCCTCCCCTTCAGGTGATACTGCAGTATTTATGACTGTGCCTGTGGTCCACTGCTGACCACTGGCTGTACCCCTAAAAAAGTATTGTTCGGTTGCTGAGCCGTAGATTTTTGACTCATATTAGCGATTTGTTCGCTCAACCGATTTAACTGGGTAAACAGCATATCTACCTGATTGTACAAGTTACCTCTACCCCTGGGTCTATCTCCTGGTGCCCCATTGTAATGATTCCTGGACCATTGGGTTCCCTCAGAATCAGGGCCGCTATTTCTATTCTGGCGTGGTTGCCCCTGGGGTTCAGCTTGTTCAGCATTAGTACTTTGGGGAGCATTATATACCTGGGGTGTCTGGTTACCCTGAGAATATCTTCGCCGTCTATTGTATCTACCCTTGCGCGGATACCAATTATTTGGTGAGTATTCTCTTTGTGAGTAATTATTCACCTGATTATGTCCCCCACTTTGGTTATAGTCTCCCTGCGCCTCAACCTGTGTAGGGGGAGGAGCAGAATTAAACCTCTGTGGAGATGGCCTGTTTTGACTGGCCACCTCTGCATAAGTCATCTTTTTAGACTCCAAATTGAGGGGGCTAGGTGACACCCCAGTTTCTGCCACAATTTTGGGTTTTGACTCCTTTTTAACCCCCTGCTCACTGGACTGCTGAATAGAGTATAACTTCGTACTCTCTTTGATCAGCCATTCCAATGAGCAGTCCTCATCAAAATCTCTAGCTAAGTTGATTTTGATGGGTGTAGGCAGGGCTTCAAAAAATAAATTTACAAATTCTGAGCCATCAAATCTGGGATTATCTTCAGCCATACTGTATGCATTTTTCAATACAGAAAGGAATTCGATTGGACTCTGATTCGCACGACACTTTAAACCATATACCGCTATTTTCGCTGCAGTTTTAGTGCGATATTGCCCGAATTCTTTTCTGCATTGTCGTTTTACCCCATTCCAGGAATGAATATTCATATCCTTTAGTGAAGCAAAGAATTTGTGATGCTTACTGTCAAATACCCAGGGCAGAAATTCAATTTTCAATTTCTCACTTGTAACATTCATTATAGCTAACGCATTTTCAAAAGCCTGTAAATGATCAATTACAGATGTTGTTCCCTTATTGGAGAATAGGTACTGCGCGTTGTACGAAGGTGATTATTTTATGGGAATCATAGACTTTACAGACTTACTTTGGGCTTCCCTGTTAGAGTTTCCCTCCCCCGCGCTAGCTGCGCTACAGCTGTCCTCTGGATTTACATCCTGAGGGGATTGTCTATTTGGGAAATCTATTTCTGACCCGTTAGGGGTCGTTTGTCTATATTGTTCTATATATTTTTGTACCTCGTCCCTGACGCGTTCGCTAAAGGAGTTAGCATTATCTGCATTATTCTCACTGTTAATATAAGGGTTTTCATTATGGCGATATGACCTTTTTAAATCTCTTAATTCTCTCTGGCTTTGCGCAAGCTGTTTATTTAAATCTTGTATCTGCGCGATTAAGTCCATATTATGCTTATCTAAGGCAGCTAGGTTTTGGGCAAATTCATCCATTTTATTTTTGGCTATTTTTAAACCCTCTTTGCGTCTGCGCGAGGAACGAATACTATTTTCTAGCTCCTGTATTTGCAATCGTTTGTCTGTGACACAAAACGACATTTCGTCAATCATGCATATTAAGAGGGGCCAAGATTTTAGTATTAGTTCTTCTCGCTTTTTGGGAGCTTTGCATTGATTAATCATTAATAATTCCTGGAAGAATTCATTCTCTTCATTCCACATATTATTATTAACGGTAATATTTTTAGCCCTAGTTTCAAGCATATCCATAAAATCATTTAATTCACCCGCAATATTAAACTTCCCTTTAAGGTAACTTAAGATATCTTTCTTAAGGACCTGACCTTTAGTAATAGGTATGGTTATGGGACCATTTTCATCGCTATGTATAGAATTAAATGAGTCACTTCTGGCTACAGACATTATTATATTGGTTTAGTACTTAGTTAAACTAAAACGCTAATACAATTTTTGCCAATAAAAAGGGAGAAGGAAAAAAAAAAATTATATTTAAAAAAAAAATATATTATTAATTTTGAAATATGAAAAATTAATATTTCGAAATATGAAAAATTAATATTTTTGATTAACTTTGAAAATATGAAAAATTAATATTTTTGATTAATTTTTAAATATGAAAAATTAATATTTTTATTAATCTTTCAAAAATGAATCTTTAATATTTCAAGATATTAATATCAATCTCGAAATATGAAAATCAATATTTCAACTCTTCAAAAATTATATCTTCAAAATATTAATATCGAAATATGAAACTTTTTCTCTCTCTTATAATAATTTCTATCTACCACAAATATATTATATCAAATATGAAGGAATATTAATAAATCTCATGCAAAGTGCCTCCAATTATTATGTCAGTATATTTATGAAAATCTTAGCAGTATTCTCCAAACAATGTGTGAGTATTTGGCAGGGAATATATTTAACAATCTTCCTTTAGACTAAACCCACAATCAATATACTTCTACTAAGACAACAAATAAAATTAATATAAATACCTGAACTCTTTTATTTAGTTAATATCCATGAACATATTGAAATATATTTGCAATAAAAGAAATATGAAATAATATTATATGCGTTTGAAAACTATTTAAATATGCTATGCAAAATTCCTACACGCTTATATTAAAAACCAGCCTTATTTATAAATCTTTTAACATCCAAACAATAAAATTTTAAATTGTGCTCTTAAGCAATAGGATAATATATATATATTCTGCTATTTAACTGCAATTTATCCTAATACAAAATTAACTGACAATATCAGAACTTGCACAGATGAGTTACTTAACAAATCAGATACAGATTTAAACAATATGTAGGCTGTGACTACCAATTCAAAATACAATTTATTTCTCTGACTCTGCCAGACCCAGCAACAATGAATACTTATTTTAAATTGTTTTTGCATACAAACAGGCCAGCTAAGAGCTACTAAAACAATGACATACAGTTTAAAAGTACACCCTGCTCTTAAAATCTATTAACTGTAATTTAAACTGCAGTGACCTTAAAATATCACATGTAACTAGCAGCCCTTTTCTTATACTTTACCCAAAATGATCAACATTGATAATTCAGTTACCACAAATTTCTTGTTTCATCTCAGAAGACAGATAAGTAATTTTTGCAATCAATGAGAAAGGAGTAGTCAGCTTGTTTAGAATGGTTTCAAAATGCCCAACAGCAGATCTCATCCAAAGTTAAAACAGCCTTTTTTTTCTATTTCTCTTTTGCTTACTTATATATGTTTTCAATCATTGATGACATCATGTGGGTGGCACTACGGGAGCTGACCTTCCCATTGGTTATCTGGGAAGTCTAATCGGATTGGCCCTTGGAAATTTCATTTTTAACAGCCAGAAAGAACCTTCTGGCTGTAGTTCTCGCAACATAACACCAGGTGGCAGCATTACAAATAGACAGTACAAAAACAATGCAGCATGACAATACATACAAATTCATTTAACCAACATTTTTAGCCAGTGAAATATTTCTTTAAACTATGTAATAACTGCCATAATTTCTTGTATTAATCTCTCCCAATATTAATTATAGGTGAAGCGGCATCAGATTAATTTCCTGATCGTTTTGATATGAAACGTCATGTTTTATATTATTAACATTGTATTATATTAAAGCAATTTAACACTGCTAATTATTAGCTTAAAATGCATTATAATTTTATCAGTATTCTGGCATTTCTTTGCAAATAACAGCTTATTTTTATATCTCCAGATTGGTAGTATTTAAAACTCCTGATATACTGCATTCACCCAGATATAGTATGTGACATTTCTTCCTGAATACATAAATCCTGTTTATGTCGATCTGAAATAAAAATAAATGTTAATGATCACTTCTCTTCAGGTCCATAAACATCTATTCATGTTCTTAAACACACAGAGGCTAAGATATTCATGCTTTCAAAATATGCATGTCTTGTATTTATTTTCCTAGTATATTTTATTTGAAATCTAACTACAGTTGCTTTGAAATCATAATGTAAGCCATGTGCCTTCTCTATGTTATTCTAACCCCAGACACAATGTCTGTGTCACGTGTATTCTGGTGTTATCAGCCACACAGCCTGAGTCACTTGACAGGCAGTTGTCAATTTTCAGCTCCTTTGAAGAATGTTGCATCTCTCACATTTCTTCAGACGGATCGGCATTTGCCTTGGAGGAAACCCATATATGGGCCTGTATCCTGTTCTCTGTCAAAATTACTTCCCCCACATTCCTCTAAGTGACTGTATTAAATTGGGCAGGCCAAATGTCTTAGAGTCATAAAACTCTGCATATAGTCAAATGAGCATGGTCATTGAGTTAGTTCCTTTTGGAAAATGTCTGTGTGCTCACACAGCAGGGGTCGTGCTTCAAAAGGCTATGCTGATTTCCAATCCTGATAAACGTGCATTTACCTAGCCAAAATCAGCTTGTAGGGGGTTTTGAGTTAAATCCTGACATCAGAATTTCTATTCTACAGCACATCTGATAAAATAGACGGCTTCATATATACACTATCCTTTTTATATTATTTTCATTTACGTATATATATTAGTGTATATATATATATATAATGTCATTGACCTTTACCCTGACAGACGCGATCCCCTTTGCTCATTTTCATATGAGAGCTTTGCATGCTGAATTAATGGTGCAGGGATTATACTTGGATATCACAATTGACATTCTTAAATCCCAGCATTCTACTCTCTCTGACTTGGTGGTTAGACCATCATCGTATTGTTCAAGGGGCCTCTTTTGTTCGTCCTTCCTGGACTGTAGTCTCAACAGATGCAAGTCTTTCAGGTTGGGGAGCTGTCTGGGGTCTCTGACAGCACAATGGGTTTGGAATCCTCTAGAAGCAAGGATACCAATCAATATCTGAGAACTTCACGCTATTTTCAGAGCTCTTCAGGCTAGGCCTCTATTAAAGAGAGAACTTTTAATTTGCTTTCAGACAGACAATATCACAACTGTGGCATATGTCAATCGTCAGGGAGGGACTTGCAGTCCTTTAGCAATGAATGAAGTATCACAGATACTTTCTTGGGCGGAATCCAACTCTTTTCTAATTTCTGCAATTCATATCAAGGTGTAGACAATTGTTAAGCGGATTATCTCACCCGTCAGACTTTACATCCGGGGGAGTGGTCTCTCCATCCAGATGTGTTTTTTAAGATTGTACAGATGTGGGGTCTTCCAGAAATAGATCTGATGGCTTCCTATCTTTCCAGGTCCAGGGATCCTCAGGCGTAGATGGTGAATGCGTTAGCAATTCCTTGGTCTTACCAACTTACTTATATTTTTCAGCCTCTAGTTCTTCTTCCAAGGGTGATCTGCAAGATCATAATGGAACAATCACATGTGTTTCTGATAGCACCAGCATAGCCTCACATGTTTTGGTATGTAGATCTTGTACGGATGTCCAGTTGTCAACCTTGGCCACTTTCTTTAAAGCCAGACCTTCTGTCTCAAGGGCTGTTTTTCCCATCAGGATCTCAAATCGCTAAATTTGAAGGTATGGAGATTGAATTCTTAGTGCTTGGTCATAGAGGTTTCTCTGACTCGGTGATTAATACTATGTTGCAGGCTCGTAAGTCTGTTTCAAGGAAGATTTATTATCGGGGTTGGAAAACCTATATTTCATGGTGGTGTTCTTATAAATTCTCTTGGCATTCTTTTAGAATTCCTATAATTTTACAGTTTCTTCGGGATGGTTTGGATAAAGGTTTGTCTGCAAGTACTTTGAAGGGACAAATCTCTGCTCTTTCTGTTTTATTTCATAGAACGATTGCTAAACTTCCTGATATTCACTGTTTTGTTCAGGCTTTGGTCCATATCAAGCCTGTTATTAAATCTATTTCTCCTCCTTGGAGTCTTAACTTGGTTTTAAAGGTTTTGCAGGTTCCTCCTTTTGAGCCTATGCATTCTTTGGATATTAAACTGCTTTCTTGGAAAGTATTGTTCCTTTTGGCTCTCTCTTCTGCTTGAAGAGTTTCTGAATTGTCTGCTCTCTCTTGTGAGTCTCTTTTTCTGATTTTCCATCAGGATAAAGCTGTTTTGCGGATTTCGTTTAAATTTCTTCCTAAGGTTGTGAATTCTAAAGATTTCAGGAAAACTTCTAGTCTATTTGTTGTCTTTTCTGGTTCTTGGAAAGGTCAGAAAGCCTCTGCCATTTCTTTGGCATCTTGGTTAAAGCTCTTGATTCACAAGGCTTACTTGGTGGCGGTGCAACCTCCGCCTCAGAGAATTACGGCTCATTCTACTAGATCAGTTGCCACTTCTTGGACTTTTAAGAATAAAGCTTCAGTTGATCAGATTTGCAAAGCAGCGACTTGGTCTTCTTTGCATACAATTACTAAATTTTACCATTTCGATTTATTTGCTTCTTCTGAAACAGTCTTTGGTAAAAAAGTTCTTCAGGCAGCTGTCTCAGTATGATTCTTCTGTTTATAAGAAAAACTTATTTTTTGGATTTAATTTCTCAGCAATAGTAGCTGTTTTTATTTTATGCCTCTCTCTCTAGTGACTCTTCTGTGGACTTCCACATCGTGGATATTTTATCCCATAGGTCACTAGTTCATGAACTCTTGCCATTTACATGAAAGAAAACATAATTTATGTAAGAACTTACCTGATAAATTTGTTTCTTTCGTAATGGCAAGAGTCCATGAGGACAAATACCCCTTGTATATGGGAGACCCTTAAATGCACAGGTCTCTACTCATAAGCTATAAGTCATATGGCAAATACAATTGTACTAAAAGTTTACCAAGGGTCCGCTGGGCTCCTGAGGCCCATCGGCAGCTTTTCCCACTTTACTTACCCCCTCTTCACGACCTTCTCCATGCGTGCCCGGTGTGTTGTTACCTTTAGGGAGACCCCTCTCCTAGACTCAATGTGACCGAAGGTCCGTAGCTTGGAGCCACACCACTCCCACAAGCCTCTCGCTCTATTGTGGCGACCCGGGCACCAATGATCACTCACACTTTGTGGCTCCAACACATGACGTCATTAGACGGCTTCCACGGGGTAAGTGATTATTGCGGTAGCGGAGCTGCTCCGTAATAGTTGTAATTCAATGCAAACACCAACGATAACAAATGATTCACCTCCTGGGAAAGTACACTGCTAATGCTCCAAAAACGGCCAAGTAAATTTGTAAAAAGAAAGTCCGGAGCAGCAGTTAAATATGCGATTCTTTCTCTTGTTAAGTGTGTTCAGTCCACGGGTCATCCATTACTTATGGGATATATTCTCCTTCCCAACAGGAAGTTGCAAGAGGATCACCCAAGCAGAGCTGCTATATAGTTCCTCCCCTCACATGTCACATCCAGTCATTCTCTTGCAAGTCTCAACAAAGAAGGAGGTCGTGAGAGGAGTTGGAGTTTTTTACTTAATTATTCTTCAATCAAAAGTTTGTTATTTTAAAATGGCACCGGAGTGTGCTGTTTTTTCTCTCAGGCAGTATTTAGAAGAAGAATCTGCCTGCGTTTTCTATGATCTTAGCAGACGTAACTAAGATCCACTGGCTGTTCTCGCACATTCTGAGGAGTGGGGTAACTTCAGAAAAGGGAATAGCATGCGGGGTCCCCTGCAAATGAGGTATGTGCAGTAAAATATTTTCTAGGAATGGAATTGACTAAGAAAACACTGCCGATACCCATATGATGTAAGTACAGCCTAAAATGCAGTAGTAGCGACTGGTATCAGGCTGGTAAATGTATGCACAGTAGAGTTATTTTCTAGGGAATAGAATTTGACTGAAAAAATACTGTTAATACTGAAATAATGTATGAGCCTTAACTGCAGTAGAAGCGACTGGTAGCAGGCTTAGTGATAACTTTACACAACATCTGAAATATTGTTTTTTAAAACGTTTACTGGCATGTTAATCGTTTTGTGAGGTACTTTGGTGATAAATCTCTTGGGGCATGATTTTTTCCACATGGCTAACGTATTTTTCTGCATAGAAACCGTTATAGCTGGTCTCCTATTGTTGTAATATGAGTGGGAGGGGCTTTTTGTTAGCGCCTTGTTGCGCAGTTAAAATTCAATCATAGTCTTCCTGTTTCTTCCTCCTTGATCCAGGACGTCTTCAGAGAGCTCAGGGGTCTTCAAAATTTATATTTGAGGGAGGTAATCAGTCACAGCAGACCTGTGACAGTGTGTTTGACTGTGATAAAAACGTTAACTGTTAAATTGATTATCCGTTTTTTGGGTATTAAGGGGTTAATCGTCCTTTTGCTAGTGGGTGCAATCCTCTGCTAATTTCATACATTTAATGTAAAGATTTGGTTGCTATATCTGAATTAATTCATTGTTATTTCAACTGTAATTGTTTTTTTGGTGTTTTTAAAAGCGCAGCAGCGTTTTGACATTGCTTGAAAATTTTCTGAAAGTCATTTCCAAGCTTGCTAGCCTCATTGCTAGTCTGTTTAAACATGTCTGATACAGATGAATCTGCTTGTTCATTATGTTTAAAAGCCAATGTGGAGCCCAATAGAAATATGTGTACCGATTGTATTGATATTACTTTAAATAAAGGTCAGTCTTTACCGGTAAAGAAATTATCACCAGACATCGAGGGGGAGGTTATGCCGCCTAACTCTCCTCACGTGTCAGTACCTGCGCCTCCCGCTCAGGAGGTGCGTGATGTTGTGGCGCCAAGTACATCAAGGCCCTTACAAATCACTTTGCAAGATATCGCTAATGTTATGAAAGAAGTATTATCTAATTTGCCTGAGTTAAGAGGCAAGCGCGATAGCTCTGGGTTAAGGACAGAGCGCGCTGATGACACGAGAGCCATGTCTGATACTACGTCACAATTTGCAGAACATGAGGACGGAGAGCTTCATTCTGTGGGTGACGGATCTGATCCAGGGAGACCGGATTCAGAAATTTCAAATTTTAAATTTAAGCTTGAGAACCTCCGTGTATTGCTAGGGGAGGTGTTAGCGGCTCTGAATGATTGTGACACGGTCGCAATCCCAGAGAAGTTATGTAGGCTGGATAAATACTATGCGGTGCCGGTGTGTACTGACGTTTTTCCTATACCTAAAAGGCTTACAGAGATTATTAGCAAGGAGTGGGATAGACCCGGTGTGCCCTTTTCCCCTCCTCCGATATTTAGAAAAATGTTCCCAATAGACGCTACCACACGAGACTTATGGCAGACGGTCCCTAAGGTGGAGGGAGCAGTTTCTACTTTAGCTAAGCGCACCACTATCCCGGTGGAGGATAGTTGTGCTTTCTCAGATCCAATGGATAAAAAATTAGAAGGTTACCTTAAGAAAATGTTTGTTCAACAAGGTTTTATATTACAGCCCCTTGCATGCATTGCGCCCGTCACTGCTGCGGCGGCTTTCTGGTTTGAGTCTCTAGAAGAGGCTATTCGCACAGCACCATTGGATGAGATCATGAACAAGCTTAAAGCACTTAAGCTAGCTAATGCATTTGTTTCGGACGCCGTTGTGCACTTAACCAAACTAACGGCTAAGAACTCCGGTTTTGCCATCCAGGCGCGCAGAGCGCTATGGCTTAAATCCTGGTCAGCAGATTTGACTTCTAAATCTAAATTGCTTAATATTCCTTTCAAAGGGCAAACCTTATTCGGGCCCGGCTTGAAGGAAATTATTGCTGACATTACTGGAGGTAAGGGTCACTCCCTTCCTCAGGATAGGGCCAAATCAAAGGCCAAACAGTCTAATTTTCGTGCCTTTCGTAATTTCAAGGCAGGAGCAGCATCAACTTCCTCTGCTCCAAAACAGGAAGGAACTGCTGCTCGTTACAGACAGGGTTGGAAAAGCAACAAGTCCTGGAACAAGGGCAAGCAGGCCAGAAAGCCTACTTCTGCCCCTAAGACAGCATGAAGGAAGGGCCCCCTATCCGGAAACGGATCTAGTGGGGGGCAGACTCTCTCTCTTTGCCCAGGCTTGGGCAAGAGATATCCAGGATCCCTGGACGTTGGAGATCATATCTCAGTTATACCTTCTGGACTTCAAAGCTTCTCCTCCACAAGGGAGATTTCATCTGTCAAGGTTATCAACAAACCTAATAAAGAAAGAGGCATTTCTGCAATGTGTACAAGACCTCTTAGTAATGGGAGTGATCCACCCAGTTCCGCGAACAGAACAAGGGCAAGGGTTTTACTCAAATCTGTTTGTGGTTCCCAAAAAAGAGGGAACCTTCAGACCAATCTTGGACCTAAAGATCTTAAACAAGTTCCTAAGGGTTCCATCGTTCAAAATGGAAACTATTCGAACCATCCTACCCATGATCCAAGAAGGTCAGTATATGACCACAGTGGACTTAAAGGATGCCTACCTTCACATACCGATTCACAAAGACCATTATCGGTACCTAAGGTTTGCCTTTCTAGACAGGCATTACCAGTTTGTAGCTCTTCCCTTCGGGTTAGCTACGGCCCCGAGAATTCTTACAAAGGTTCTGGGCTCACTTCTGGCGGTACTAAGACCGCGAGGCATAGCGGTGGCTCCGTACCTAGACGACATTCTGATACAAGGGTCGAGTTTTCAAAATGCAAAGTCTCATACAGAGATAGTTCTTGCATTTCTGAGGTCGCATGGGTGGAAAGTGAACGTGGAAAAGACGGAGTCCAGGTTATCAAAGATTCTAAATGCTTGCCGTGTCCTTCATTCCATTCCAAGGCCATCAGTAGCTCAGTGCATGGAAGTAATCGGCTTAATGGTCGTGGCAATGGACATAGTGCCATTTGCACGCCTGCATCTCAGACCGCTGCAATTATGCATGCTAAGTCAGTGGAATGGGGATTATTCAGATCTGTCCCCTCTACTGAATCTGGACCAGAAGGCCAGAGATTCTCTTCTCTGGTGGTTGTCGCGGCTTCATCTGTCCAAAGGAATGACTTTTCGCAGGCCAGATTGGACAATTGTAACAACAGATGCGAGCCTACTAGGCTGGGGCGCAGTCTGGAACTCCCTGAAGGCTCAGGGATCGTGGACTCAGGAGGAGAAACTCCTTCCAATAAATATTCTGGAATTAAGAGCAATATTCAATGCTCTTCTAGCTTGGCCTCAGTTAGCAACACTGAGGTTCATCAGATTTCAGTCGGACAACATCACGACTGTGGCTTACATCAACCATCAAGGGGGAACCAGGAGTTCCCTAGCGATGTTAGAAGTCTCCAAGATAATTCGCTGGGCAGAGTCTCACTCTTGCCACCTGTCAGCGATCCACATCCCAGGCGTGGAGAACTGGGAGGCGGACTTTCTAAGTCGCCAGACTTTTCATCCGGGGCAGTGGGAACTTCATCCGGAGGTCTTTGCTCAACTGATTCATCGTTGGGGCAAACCAGAACTGGATCTCATGGCGTCTCGCCAGAACGCCAAGCTTCCTTGTTACAGCAGCCCCTTGGGGTTTCAAGATGGCTTATGTGTTTCCTCCGTTTCCGTTGCTGCCTCGATTGATTGCCAGGATCAAACAGGAGAGAGCATCGGTGATTTTGATAGCGCCTGCGTGGCCACGCAGGACCTGGTATGCAGACCTAGTGGACATGTCGTCCTGTCCACCATGGTCTCTACCTCTGAGGCAGGACCTTCTAATTCAGGGTCCTTTCAACAATCCAAGCCTAATTTATCTGAGGCTGACTGCATGGAGATTGAACGCCTGATTCTATCAAAGCGTGGTTTCTCGGAGTCGGTTATTGATACATTAATACAGGCTCGGAAACCAGTTACCAGAAAAATTTACCATAAGATATGGCGTAAATATTTATATTGGTGTGAATCCAAGAGTTACTCATGGAGTAAGGTCAGGATTCCTAGGATATTGCCTTTTCTACAAGAGGGTTTAGAAAAGGGTTTATCTGCTAGTTCGTTAAAGGGACAGATTTCTGCTCTGTCTATTCTTTTACACAAACGCCTGGCAGAAGTTCCAGACGTTCAGGCTTTTTGTCAGGCTTTAGCTAGGATTAAGCCTGTGTTTAAGACTGTTGCTCCGCCGTGGAGCTTAAACTTAGTTCTTAAAGTTCTTCAAGGTATTCCATTTGAACCCCTTCATTCCATTGATATTAAGCTGTTATCTTGGAAAGTTCTGTTCTTGATGGCTATTTCCTCGGCTCGAAGAGTCTCTGAGTTATCTGCCTTACATTGTGATTCTCCTTATCTGATTTTTCATTCAGAAAAGGTAGTTCTGCGTACTAAACCTGGGTTTTTACCTAAGGTAGTTTCTAACAGGAATATCAATCAAGAGATTGTTGTTCCATCATTATGTCCTAATCCTTCTTCAAAGAAGGAACGTCTTTTGCATAATCTGGATGTAGTCCGTGCCCTGAAGTTGGACTTACAGGCAACTAAAGATTTTCGGCAAACTTCTTCTCTGTTTGTCGTTTATTCTGGTCAGAGGAGAGGTCAAAAGGCTTCGGCCACCTCTCTCTCTTTTTGGCTTCGTAGCATAATTTGTTTAGCCTATGAGACTGCTGGACAGCAGCCCCCTGAAAGAATTACAGCTCATTCCACTAGAGCTGTGGCTTCCACCTGGGCCTTTAAGAATGAGGCCTCTGTTGAACAGATTTGCAAGGCTGCAACTTGGTCTTCACTTCATACCTTTTCAAAATTTTACAAATTTGACACTTTTGCTTCTTCGGAGGCTGTTTTTGGGAGAAAGGTTCTACAGGCAGTGGTTCCTTCTGTTTAATGTTCCTGCCTTGTCCCTCCCATCATCCGTGTACTTTAGCTTTGGTATTGGTATCCCATAAGTAATGGATGACCCGTGGACTGAACACACTTAACAAGAGAAAACATAATTTATGCTTACCTGATAAATTTATTTCTCTTGTAGTGTGTTCAGTCCACGGCCCGCCCTGTCTTTTTGAGGCAGTTCTAAATTTAAATTAAAACTCCAGTCACCACTGCACCCTATAGTTTCTCCTTTCTCGTCTTGTTTCGGTCGAATGACTGGATATGACATGTGAGGGGAGGAACTATATAGCAGCTCTGCTTGGGTGATCCTCTTGCAACTTCCTGTTGGGAAGGAGAATATATCCCATAAGTAATTGATGACCCGTGGACTGAACACACTACAAGAGAAATAAATTCATCAGGTAAGCATAAATTATGTTTTATTGATCTTATTTTAAAACATGAACATAGAAACAAGCAAACATGCCCTTAGTGTACAAATTTATTTTGTTCTGTCATTATCGTTTGTTGAAGAGTAAAGCTAGGTAGGCTGATAGGAGCTTTCGAAACTTGCACGTGTCTTTAGCTGTGCTTCTAATTATGTAAAGCATTGCTGTAATCATTGTTGCAAACACTGTTGCCAGATGGCTAAATACACTTGCACTCTCCTGAGCTTCCCTAAGGTTACTATTTAAAGGGACAGTCTAGTCAAAGTTAAACTTTCATGATTTAAATAGGGCATGCAATTTTAAACAACTTTCCAATTTACTTTTATCAAATTTGCTTTGTTCCCTTGGTGGTAGTTTTGAAAATCTAAATGTAGGTAGGCTGAAACTGATTTCTAAAACCGTTGAAAAACACCTTTCAGCTCAGAGCATTTAGAAAGTTCATGTGTGTCATATAGATAACATTGTGCTCACTCCCGTTGAGTTATTTTGGAATCTGCATTGATTGGCTAAGCTGCATGGCTGTCAAAAGCACTGGGTTAAGGGGACAGTCTGCAGAGGCTTAGATACAAGGTAATCACAGATGTAATATGTATATTAATATAACCGTGTTGGTTATGCAAAACTGGGGAATGGGTAATAAAGGTATTATCTATCTTTTTAAACAACAACAAATCTGGAGTAGACTTTCCCTTTAATATATGTTACCAATAGAACTAAGCAGAATTGATCATAGGTGTAAATTAGAAATGTCTTTACATTTACTTGCTCTATCTAATCAAACAAACTTTAATTTTGACTTTACTGTTCTGTTAACATCTTTTTGCATGAGATGCAGTGAGCATGAATTTGATGGGACATATGAGCACATTTGGGTGACACAACTCTCATTAGAGTTAAATAGATATCATTTCTGCTTGGCAGGTGTTTAGTAACACACGTGAACTAATTATGCAAACTTGTTAGTTTGGTGTTTTTGCACCTATATAATTTAGCTATGTTAGTAAATTCCTTTGGGTCTCACAGGCATAAAAATGACAACTCAAGGGTGTTGCATACTATTCAAAATTATGCCAAGGGCTTTTAAGAAACAAACAAAAAAAAAATATTGTAACATATTTAACCAATTTGCACCTTTTGAATAAATTTTTTACAAAGTTGTTTCTGATTTTTATTTTTAGATCAACCAAAAGTTTTAAATCTCCATCTTTTAAACTCAGGAATGAAAGATGTACCAATTACTGTAAGTATTTGATCTTAATTTTTTTTTTTTTTTTTAAGATTGCAGCTTTGGCAGTTAGGAGCAGTAATAGCTGTTTGAACACCTAAAGTTTAAATCATTTCATTATTATACCTTCTTTACATTGCCTGAACATATAAAACAATGTCTTACTTTGAAACTTGTGTTTTTATTTCTTATCCATTTGGTTTTATGGTCCATCCCTTTTATCATGAGTTTTTTTTTTTCCTTCCTTATTAACAATGCAAAAAAAGACTTTCTGTAATATTAATCTGGACAGATGTTTTTATTCTCATTTTACTATTCAATAAATCCACTTTTAATGATGTGTAGTGTGGTCTATGCCTGTCCTCTTTGGGTGTGTTATCTATAAGTGAGTAATAGTACAACAGTATTAGTAGTGCAGAAAAAAAATAGCTTTAGAATTGCACATTTTTAAGAGATCTGCTAGTCCTTAAAGGGACACTGAACCCAATTTTTTTTCTTTCGTGATTCAGATAGAGCATGAAATTTTAAGCAACTTTCTAATATACTCCTATTATCAAATTGTCTTCATTCTCTTGGTATCTTTATTTGAAATGCAAGAATGTAAGTTTAGATGCCGGCCCATTTTGGTGAACAACCTGGGTTGTCCTTGCTGATTGGTGGATAAATTCATCCACCAATAAAAAGGTGCTGTCCAGAGTACTGAACCAAAAAACTTAGATGCCTTCTTTTTTAAATAAAGATAGCAAGAGAACGAAGAAAAAATGATAATAGGAGTAAATTAGAAAGTTGCATAAAATTTCATGCTCTATCTCAATCACGAAAGAAAACATTTGGGTTCAGTGTCCCTTTAATATACTGCTAAAATGCCTGCTATAAATAGGCATGCATATTCTTTTACTTAATGTATATAACATAATATTAATAAATATATTGTAATTCCACAGGGGCACCATAGTTATTACTCCTACAATGCCAAGGCATATCAGCTAAGGGCCATTCTAGATTCTAAAGCTTTCTGGGCTTGTTTGGGTAGTTTAAACTTTCTGGACGTAGAAGCTCACACTATCTTCTGATCTCCATCAGGTGACAATTTGGCAGACTCTTAACATTTGCCTGGCAAATGAGGTCACCATAAATATTTGTTTTGCAGCATCTTTTTTTTTTATTTTTTATTTTTGCCTTGTTTATTTTTCCTGCCATTTCATAACTAGAAATTAATTTCAAAATGCAGAAATCTATATATCCAACCTAATATTTTCCAGGTCCCTAACTATCCATCCCGTAATGAACATTTTAGTATAAGAGAATTAGTAAGGGAAGCCTGCCTTAAATTGAGAGTAAAATGGTGGGTGGAGTTTGGTTATTGAAAAACAATTACAGCAAACAAGGTGTACATTGTTTTAAAAATGTTTAGACTTGGTTGATCTGTTATTTTATGGCAAGACAACAGAAATATATTGTAATTACAAGGTTTTTACGCTCCTTTATGGCGATAAACTCTGTCCATTCTCCTAGAATACAGGAGATCTCACTGTTGAGTATTAGCTAGGATATGAGCAAAGACGCAGACGTTTTTTGGTAGCTCTTTATTGGTGAGTGTCACTAGTGTGGCTAAGTTAAATGGGAATTATATCCAATTACTAACATGTTCATACCTTTTGCTCAGTTCGGTAAGTAGCATTCCCTAAAAATGTTATCCTGGCTCGATAAGTCAGGTTGTTAGTTGGTAAGCGCTGCTTGTGGAACTGAGGCAAGATATAGAAACCTCAGTATGTTTGGTTTAATTGCCAGTTTTCTTACACAGAGATATCTTGTGGATCTAAGTGGGACAATCCTGCAAGTCACCAAACTTTATACCTTGTTCACTCTGATCCAGTAGGTTTTACTGGTTAAGTCACATTTGCTATTTATTTTGGTAGAGATATATATTTCTTTCATGTAATTAGCAAGAGTCCATGAGCTAGTGACGTATGGAATATACATTCCTACCAGGAGGGGCAAAGTTTCCCAAACCTCAAAATGCCTACAAATACACCCCTCACCACACCCACAATTCAGTTTTACAAACTTTGCCTCCGATGGAGGTGGTGAAGTAAGTTTGTGCTAGATTCTACGTTGATATGCGCTCCGCAGCAAGTTGGAGCCCGGTTTTCCTCTCAGCGTGCAGTGAATGTCAGAGGGATGTGAGGAGTATTGCCTATTTGAATGCAGTGATCTCCTTCTAAGGGGTCTATTTCATAGGTTCTCTGTTATTGGTCGTAGAGATTCATCTCTTACCTCCCTTTTCAGATCGACGATATACTCTTATATATACCATTACCTCTGCTGATTCTCGTTTCAGTACTGGTTTGGCTATCTACTATATGTAGATGAGTGTCCTGGGGTAAGTAAATCTTATTTTTTGTGACACTCCTAGCTATGGTTGGGCACTTTGTTTATAAAGTTCTAAATATATGTATTCAAACATTTATTTGCCTTGACTCAGAATGTTCAACTTTCCTTATTTTTCAGACAGTCAGTTTCATATTTGGGATAATGCATTTTAATTTAACATTTTTCTTACCTTAAATTTGACTTTTTCCCTGTGGGCTGTTAGGCTCGCGGGGGCTGAAAATGCTTCATTTTATTGCGTCATTCTTGGCGCGGACTTTTTTGGCGCAAAAATTCTATTTCCGTTTCCGGCGTCATACGTGTCGCCGGAAGTTGCGTCATTTTTTTGACGTTATTTTGCGCCAAAAATGTCGGCGTTCCGGATGTGGCGTCATTTTTGGCGCCAAAAAGCATTTAGGCGCCAAATAATGTGGGCGTCTTATTTGGCGCGAAAAAATATGGGCGTCACTCTTGTCTCCACATTATTTAAGTCTCATTTTTTTTATTGCTTCTGGTTGCTAGAAGCTTGTTCTTTGGCATTTTTTCCCATTCCTGAAACTGTCATTTAAGGAATTTGATCAATTTTGCTTTATATATATGTTGTTTTTTCTCTTACATATTGCAAGATGTCTCACGTTGCATCTGAGTCAGAAGATACTACAGGAAAATCGCTGTCAAGTGCTGAATCTACCAAAGCTAAGTGTATCTGCTGTAAACTTTTGGTAGCTATTTCTCCAGCTGTTGTTTGTATTGATTGTCATGACAAACTTGTTAAAGCAGATAATATTTCCTTTAGTAAAGTACCATTGCCTGTTGCAGTTCCTTCAACATCTAAGGTGCAGAATGTTCCTGATAATATAAGAGATTTTGTTTCTGAATCCATAAAGAAGGCTATGTCTGTTATTTCTCCTTCTAGTAAACATAAAAAATCTTTTAAAACTTCTCTCCCTACAGATGAATTTTTAACTGAACATCATCATTCTGATTCTGATGATTCCTCTGGTTCAGAGGATTCTGTCTCAGAGGTTGATGCTGATAAATCTTCATATTTATTTAAAATGGAATTTATTCGTTCTTTGCTTAAAGAAGTCCTAATTGCTTTAGAAATAGAGGATTCTGGTCCTCTTGATACTAAATCTAAACGTTTAAATAAGGTTTTTAAAACTCCTGTAGTTATTCCAGAAGTTTTTCCTGTCCCTGATGCTATTTCTGCAGTAATTTCCAAAGAATGGGATAATTTGGGTAATTCATTTACTCCTTCTAAACGTTTTAAGCAATTATATCCTGTGCCGCCTGACAGATTAGAATTTTGGGACAAGATCCCTAAAGTTGATGGGGCTATTTCTACCCTTGCTAAACGTACTACTATTCCTACGTCAGATGGTACTTCGTTTAAGGATCCTCTAGATAGGAAAATGGAGTCCTTTCTAAGAAAAGCTTATCTGTGTTCAGGTAATCTTCTTAGACCTGCTATATCTTTGGCTGATGTTGCTGCAGCTTCAACTTTTTGGTTGGAAACTTTAGCGCAACAAGTAACACATCGTGATTCTCATGATATTATTCTTCTTCAGCATGCTAATAATTTTATCTGTGATGCCATTTTTGATATTATCAGAGTTGATGTCAGGTTTATGTCTCTAGCTATTTTAGCTAGAAGAGCTTTATGGCTTAAAACTTGGAATGCTGATATGGCTTCTAAATCAACTTTACTTTCCATTTCTTTCCAGGGTAACAAATTATTTGGTTCTCAGTTGGATTCCATTATTTCAACTGTTACTGGTGGGAAAGGAACTTTTTTACCACAGGATAAAAAATCTAAAGGTAAAAACAGGGCTAATAATCGTTTTCGTTCCTTTCGTTTCAACAAAGAACAAAAGCCTGATCCTTCATCCTCAGTAGCAGTTTCAGTTTGGAGACCATCTCCAGTCTGGAATAAATCCAAGCCAGCTAGAAAGGCAAAGCCTGCTTCTAAGTCCACATGAAGGTGCGGCCCTCATTCCAGCTCAGCTGGTAGGGGGCAGGTTACGTTTTTTCAAGGAAATTTGGATCAATTCTGTTCACAATCTTTGGATTCAGAGCATTGTTTCAGAAGGGTACAGAATTGGTTTCAAGTTGAGACCTCCTGCAAAGAGATTTTTTCTTTCCCGTGTCCCAGCAAATCCAGTAAAAGCTCAAGCATTTCTGAAATGTGTTTCAGATCTAGAGTTGACTGGAGTAATTATGCCAGTTCCAGTTCCGGAACAGGGGATGGGGTTTTATTCAAATCTCTTCATTGTACCAAAGAAGGAGAATTCCTTCAGACCAGTTCTGGATCTAAAAATATTGAATCGTTATGTAAGGATACCAACGTTCAAGATGGTAACTGTAAGGACTATCTTACCTTTTGTTCAGCAAGGGAATTATATGTCCACAATAGATTTACAGGATGCATATCTGCATATTCCGATTCATCCAGATCACTATCAGTTTCTGAGATTCTCTTTCCTAGACAAGCATTACCAGTTTGTGGCTCTGCCGTTTGGCCTAGCTACAGCTCCAAGAATTTTTACAAAGGTTCTCGGTGCCCTGCTGTCTGTAATCAGAGAACAGGGTATTGTGGTATTTCCTTATTTGGACGATATCTTGGTACTTGCTCAGTCTTTACATTTAGCAGAATCTCATACGAATCGACTTGTGTTGTTTCTTCAAGATCATGGTTGGAGGATCAATTTACCAAAAAGTTCTTTGATTCCTCAGACAAAGGTAACCTTTCTGGGTTTCCAGATGGATTCAGTGTCCATGACTCTGTCTTTAACAGACAAGAGACGTTTAAAATTGATTACAGCTTGTCGAAACCTTCAATCACAATCATTCCCTTTGGTAGCCTTATGCATGGAAATTCTAGGTCTTATGACTGCTGCATCGGACGCGATCCCCTTTGCTCGTTTTCACATGCGACCTCTTCAGCTCTGTATGCTGAAGCAATGGTGCAAGGATTACACGAAGATATCTCAATTAATATCTTTAAAACCGATTGTTCGACACTCTCTAACATGGTGGACAGATCACCATCGTTTAATTCAGGGGGCTTCTTTTGTGCTTCCGACCTGGACTGTAATTTCAACAGATGCAAGTCTCACAGGTTGGGGAGCTGTGTGGGGATCTCTGACGGCACAAGGAGTTTGGGAATCTCAGGAGGTGAGATTACCGATCAATATTTTGGAACTCCGTGCAATTTTCAGAGCTCTTCAGTTTTGGCCTCTTCTGAAGAGAGAATCGTTCATTTGTTTTCAGACAGACAATGTCACAACTGTGGCATACATCAATCATCAAGGAGGGACTCACAGTCCTCTGGCTATGAAAGAAGTATCTCGAATTTTGGTTTGGGCGGAATCCAGCTCCTGTCTAATCTCTGCGGTTCATATTCCAGGTGTAGACAATTGGGAAGCGGATTATCTCAGTCGCCAAACGTTGCATCCGGGCGAATGGTCTCTTCACCCAGAGGTATTTCTTCAGATTGTTCAAATGTGGGAACTTCCAGAAATAGATCTGATGGCGTCCCATCTAAACAAGAAACTTCCCAGGTATCTGTCCAGATCCCGGGATCCTCAGGCGGAGGCAGTGGATGCATTATCACTTCCTTGGAAGTATCATCCTGCCTATATCTTTCCGCCTCTAGTTCTTCTTCCAAGAGTAATCTCCAAGATTCTGAAGGAATGCTCGTTTGTTCTGCTGGTAGCTCCGGCATGGCCTCACAGGTTTTGGTATGCGGATCTTGTCCGGATGGCCTCTTGCCAACCGTGGACTCTTCCATTAAGACCAGACCTTCTGTCACAAGGTCCTTTTTTCCATCAGGATCTGAAATCCTTAAATTTAAAGGTATGGAGATTGAACGCTTGATTCTTGGTCAAAGAGGTTTCTCTGACTCTGTGATTAATACTATGTTACAGGCTCGTAAATCTGTATCTCGAGAGATATATTATAGAGTCTGGAAGACTTATATTTCTTGGTGTCTTTCTCATCATTTTTCCTGGCATTCTTTTAGAATACCGAGAATTTTACAGTTCCTTCAGGATGGTTTAGATAAGGGTTTGTCCGCAAGTTCTTTGAAAGGACAAATTTCTGCTCTTTCTGTTCTTTTTCACAGAAAGATTGCTATTCTTCCTGATATTCATTGTTTTGTACAAGCTTTGGTTCGTATAAAACCTGTCATTAAGTCAATTTCTCCTCCTTGGAGTTTGAATTTGGTTCTGGGAGCTCTTCAAGCTCCTCCGTTTGAACCTATGCATTCATTGGACATTAAATTACTTTCTTGGAAAGTTTTGTTCCTTTTGGCCATCTCTTCTGCCAGAAGAGTTTCTGAATTATCTGCTCTTTCTTGTGAGTCTCCTTTTCTGATTTTTCATCAGGATAAGGCGGTGTTGCGAACTTCTTTTGAATTTTTACCTAAAGTTGTGAATTCCAACAACATTAGTAGAGAAATTGTGGTTCCTTCATTATGTCCTAATCCTAAGAATTCTAAGGAGAAATTGTTGCATTCTTTGGATGTTGTTAGAGCTTTGAAATATTATGTTGAAGCTACGAAATCTTTTCGTAAGACTTCTAGTCTATTTGTTATCTTTTCCGGTTCTAGAAAAGGCCAGAAAGCTTCTGCCATTTCTTTGGCATCTTGGTTGAAATCTTTAATTCATCTTGCCTATGTTGAGTCGGGTAAAACTCCGCCTCAGAGAATTACAGCTCATTCTACTAGGTCAGTTTCTACTTCCTGGGCGTTTAGGAATGAAGCTTCGGTTGACCAGATCTGCAAAGCAGCGACTTGGTCCTCTTTGCATACTTTTACTAAATTCTACCATTTTGATGTATTTTCTTCTTCTGAAGCAGTTTTTGGTAGAAAAGTACTTCAGGCAGCGGTTTCAGTTTGAATCTTCTGCTTATGTTTTTCGTTAAACTTTATTTTGGGTGTGGATTATTTTCAGCAGGAATTGGCTGTCTTTATTTTATCCCTCCCTCTCTAGTGACTCTTGTGTGGAAAGATCCACTTCTTGGGTAGTCATTATCCCATACGTCACTAGCTCATGGACTCTTGCTAATTACATGAAAGAAAACATAATTTATGTAAGAACTTACCTGATAAATTCATTTCTTTCATATTAGCAAGAGTCCATGAGGCCCGCCCTTTTTTTGTGGTGGTTATGATTTTGTATAAAGCACAATTATTCCAATTCCTTATTTTATATGCTTTCGCACTTTTTTTCTTATCACCCCACTTCTTGGCTATTCGTTAAACTGAATTGTGGGTGTGGTGAGGGGTGTATTTGTAGGCATTTTGAGGTTTGGGAAACTTTGCCCCTCCTGGTAGGAATGTATATTCCATACGTCACTAGCTCATGGACTCTTGCTAATATGAAAGAAATGAATTTATCAGGTAAGTTCTTACATAAATTATGTTATATAGTTAATTTTTGCTGGTCAGACATGTTTATTGTTAGTTATTAAACGGTTAACAATTCAGGTGTGGAAACCATACACAGTCACAAAGCTTCTTGCTTCATTTTGCCAGTAATCAGCTTTGTTTGCTTACCTTCAGATGGATATTTTTATTGCTATGTAACGTGTTCAGTTTGTAACTGACAACATTATTTTCATAAGCTTGTGTGTGCTCAGTGTAATTAATTAGGGATATACAGTTTCCTGCCAAACCTGCTAATAAATACACATGTATGTTGTATCCAGAAAATTCTGACCAGCTATAGCAAAAATCCTGGCCAGCAGGAGGAGGCAAAGAGCACCACAGTTAAACTGTTGTCATTCTCTTTGCCTTCGGTGCAAGGAGGAGGTGAAGTTTTGGTGTCTGAAGAAAAAATTATCTTCAATCGAGAGCCAGAGTAGGTTTGCTCTGATCTTTCCCTTGTGAAGTGGGCTTTGCTGCGTTTTCCTAACATGTTGCTGCCCTGGTAAAGAAAGCCAGAGTAGGTTTACTTTGTTCTTTCTCTTTCTACATATCTCTGTGAGGAGTGGCTTCCTCTCATACCATGTAAGCTGTCCTCCTGCCAGACCGCCAGACTGCAGAAGTGCCTTTTTGTCTTCTGGGTATGGAAGACTGTGCACTTAAACTGTTATTTTTTTTTATTTATTTTTTTAATATGTTTTATTAGATTTTCAGAGAATAAATAAGTATAACAGCTGTACGTCCGAAGCGTACTACAATTCCAAGGAAACTGCTATTTTATCTGGGACACATAATATCCTTGGTAAGGATATTTTCAGGCAGAGTGCAGGTACTGCTTTTTCTTTTTTATGACACGATGAGTCCACGGATCATCTCTATTACTAATGGGATATTCATCTCCTGGACAGCAGTAGGCGGCAAAGAGCACAACAGCAGAGCTGATAACTATCACCTCCCTTCACTCCCAACCCAGTCATTCTCTTTGCCTGGTTAGTGTTAGGAAGTGGCAAAGTGAGGTGTTAGAATAGATTCTTCAATCAAGAGTTTGTTATTTTTAAAGCAGTACAGGATTGTGCTGCTTTGTCCTAGGGTGTAACCATAGTCCATATCAGTCTCTACAGTAGAGCTTTGGTGGCTTTAGAGTAATGGGAACTTGTGGGACATAATTCTCACTGCGCCTACCATATTTAATACTGCCCTACTTTTCTATAGTCTGAGGGATATGACTCAGTCTTTATTTTTCTACATGTCTATGTAAGGAAGAGGACCTCTCAAACCTGTCAACTGCCTTGCTGTCATGCAGTATTATGAGGCAAGTGCTTTTTTTTTTTTCTGAGGACATAATACAAGAGCTCAGAAAAGAGTGGCACACACTTCTACCTTTTATATTTCAAAGGGGCTTCACTTTACTGGGGCACGTTATTTATATAGCACTATCTCTCTTGGTTCAAGAGGGAGTGCTAGACAGCAATATGTGGGACACTGGAGGGCTGGTCTGAGCGCTGGGGAGCCACAGCTTGTCATGTCAGCACTATTAGACTGTACTCCGTTATACCCATTTCTTATAACAACTGACAGTCTACATCATTTCTGTATCCACTCTCATTCTTTCGTAAGTTACTGTGGAGAAGTATTTTGTATTTTGGTGGTTCCTTCTCCGCAGGGGTTAATATTTCCCCGGGAGAAGACAGGTTTGTTCACGCCCACGATGGGCGGTTCAGTTTTTCCCACGCACGCCTCTTCTTGCGCCTTCAGAGGAAGTCAGTTTAGGCAGCAAGAGAGAATGCTCCGGTCTGTGTTTGCTAGGAACGCATGTTTGTTACTATTTACATGCGTTCCTAGGACTGGACTGCTTCATTCGGTTCTGGGCATCTAGCCAGGTCTTCCGCTGCGCTGGGGGAATTTCTTGGTCGTCTTGGAGTAAGGTAGGTGCCTCAGTGGGGCTGCTGAGGTGTGGAGGTGACAGGGGGTTAGTTCTATTTGTTTTTTGAGTGAATTGCAGCGCGCAGTAAAAAAGTTGCACGTTAAAACTTTTATTAAATTTACTGCTTTTTGTATTAGAATCTTACTAAGTGTGAGGAAGTATGGATCAAGGGACTTTGCAAAATGTTCCTTGCTCTTTATGTTGCAATGCTTTTGTGGAACCACCAATACCTTTCTATCCAACTTGCATTGAGAGGACTATCAGTTTTAAAGATAAGAAGCCAACTTCTTCTAATTCTAATGATTCTAATGATGAACATTGTATGCCGCAACTTTCTCCTCAAGCGCTTCAAGTGTTACCACCCTCACAAGCAGTGCCCTGCGTCTCCTCTGTAACTTCTACTGGCGTTACTTTAAAAGACATCACATCTCTCATGTCTTCTACCATTTCTGATGCGCTATCTGCTTTTCCCATGTTGCAGGGTAAACGTAAGAGGCAGACAAGTCATTCAGTAAGTGAGGTTTCTGATGCAATTGTTGCAGTTTTGGAGTCTTCCTCTCAGATGCCTGAGAAAGAAGAAGCTGTGGTAGCATCTGACGGAGAGATTTCAGATTCTGAGGGGGTATTTCCTCTTGCTGATACTGAGGTGGTATCTTTTAGATTTAAGCTGGAACACCTCCGTCTATTGCTTAAGGAGGTTTTAGCTACTTTAGATGATAGCGACTCCACGGCTGTGGTTGTCCCTAAGAAATCCAGTAAGTTGAACAGATATTTTGAGGTTCCTTCCTCGTCTCATGTTTTCCGGTTCCTGACTGAGCTTCTGAGATTATTGCTCAGGAGTGGGAGAAACCGGGTATTCCTTTTTCTCCATCTCCTATTTTCAAGAAGATGTTTCCCATAGCTGACTCTATCAAGCAAGCTTGGCAAACAGTACCTAAGGTGAAAGGGGCTATTTCCACTTTAGCCAAGAGAACTACTATCCCCACAGAGGATAGTGTGCTTTCAAAGATCCTATGGACAAGAAATTAGAGGGCCTACTAAAAAAGGTGTACGTACACCAGGGTCTACAATGGCAACCTGCCGTGTGCATTGCTACCATCACCAGTGCGGCTGCATATTTGTTTGATGCCCTGTCTGATGCTGTCAGAACAGAGACATCCTTGGATGAGATTCAAGATAGGATACAGGCTATCAAGTTAGCTAATTCCTTTATCACAGACGCTTCCCTTCAAATTATCAAACTGGGAGCTAAGATATCAGGTTTTTCTATTTTGGCCCGAATAGCCTTATTGCTGAAACCTTGGTCTGCGGACGTCTCCTCTAAGTCCAAACTTTTGGCTATTCCATATAAGGGAGAGACCTTATTTGGTCCTGGTATATCCGAAATTATTTCTGATATCACGGGAGGTAAGGGTAATTTCCTCCCTCAGTATAAGAGACATAAGACGAAGGAGCGCCAGAGTAATTTTCGTTCCTTTCATAATTTCAAGGGAAATTACTCATCGCTGTCAAACAAGATCAGTCCAAGCCTGCGTGGAGATCCAGCCAGCCTTGGAACAAGGGGAAACAGGCTGAGAAGCCTGCCGTTTAATCCAAGTCAGCATGAAGGTCATGCCCCCGATCCGGGACCGGATCTGGTAGAGGGCAGACTTTCCTTCTTCGTTCAAGCCTGGATCCGAGATGTTCAGGATCCCTGGGCATTAGAAATTGTGTCCCAGGGATACAGGTTGGATTTCAACAGGTTTTCCTCCCAGAGGAAGGTTCCTACTTTCAAGATTGTCTGCAGACCAGACAAAAAGAGAGGCATTCTTACATTGTGTAAGAGACCTCTCTGATCTGGGGGTGATAGCTCCCATTCCCTTGCGGGAACAGGGTCAGGGTTTTTATTCCAACCTATTCGTGGTTCCAAAAAAGGAGGGAACTCAAGAGAGTCTAAACAAGTTCCTCAGGGTACCGTCCTTCAAGATGGAAACTATACATTCCATTCTTCCTTTGATCAAGGAGGGTTAATTTATGACAACGGTGGACTTAAAGCACACGTACTTGTATGTTCCCAGTCACAAGAACCATCACAAGTTCCTAAGGTTCACATTTCTGGACAAACATTTTCAGTTTGTGGCTCTTCCTTTTGGTCTTGCCACTGCTCCCAGAGTGTTCACAAAAGTTCTGGGATCTCTGTTAGCGGTACTTCATGCTTGACGCATTGCTGTGGCACCTTAACTAGTTAACATTCTAGTCCAGGCACAGTCCTTCCATCTAGCGGAATCTCACACGAGCTTGGTGTTATCCTTCCTTCGCTCTCACGGGTGGAAGTAAATTTACAAAAGAGCTCTCTTATCCCAAGTACAAGGGTAACTTTTCTGGGAACTGTAATAGATTCTCTGTCAATGAAGGTCTTTCTGACAGAAGTCAGGAAATCAAAGATTATAGACACTTGCCGAGTCCTTCAATCCACTCCTTGGCCATCAGTGGCTCAGTGTATGGAGGTAGTCGGGCTGATGGTGGCGGCAATGGACATCATTCCGTTTGCTCGGTTCCATCTCTGACCGCTGCAGTTAAGCATACCAATTTGTCTCCTCAGATACTATTTGAGCAGGAGACAAGAGATTCTCTTCAATGGTGGTTGTCACTGGATCATCTCTCTCAGGGAACCTGCTTTCGCAGTCCATCCTGGGCGATTGTGACAACAGACGCCAGCCTTCTGGGGTGGGGAGCAGTCTGGGGCTCTCTAAAGGCTCAGGGATATTCAATGCTCTTCTGACCTGGCCTCAGTTAGCTTCGGTCCAGTTCATCAGGTTCCAGTCGGACAACATAACGTCAGTAGCTAACATCAATCATCAGGGAGGAACGAGGAGTTCCTTAGCGATGAGAGAGGTATCCACTATAATCCAGTGGGCGGAGACTCACTCTTGTTGTCTGTCGGCGATCCACATCCCAGGGGTGAACAACTTGGAGACAGACAGACCTTTCATCCGGGGAGTGGGAACTCCATCCGGAAGTGTTTGCCAGCCTGATCCGCAAGTGGGGTCAGCCGGAATTAGATCTCATGGCATCGTGTCAGAATGCCAAGCTCCAGAGATACGGGTCAAGGTCCAGGGATCCCCAGGCGGAAATAATAGATGACTTGGCGGGTTCCTTGGACCTTCAGTCTAGCTTACCTGTTCCCTCCGTTTGCACTTCTTCCTCGGGTGATTGCTCGAATCAAGCAGGAGAAGGCATCGATGATACTCATTGCACCAGCCTGGTCTCGCAGGATTTGGTATGCAGATCTGGTGGACATGTCCTCTCAACCACCTTGGAGTCTTCCGCTGAGGAAGGACCTTCTAATTCAAGGACCCTTCCTTCATCCAAATCTAGTTTCTCTGAAGCTGACTGCTTGGAGATTGAACGCTTAATTCTGTTTAAGCTGGGTTTTTCTGAATTGGTCATTGAGACCATGATCCAGGCTCGTAAACCTGTGACCAGAAGGATTTATTATAAGATATGGCGTAAATATCTATATTGGTGTGAATCCAAGGGTTACTCATGAGAGTTAGGATTCCTAGGATTTTGTATTTTCTCCAAGAAGGATTGGAAAAAGGATTATCGACAAGTTCTTTAAAGGGTCAAATCTCTGCTTTATCTATTTTGTTGCATAAACGTCTGGCAGATGTTCCAGACGTTCAATCTTTTTGTCAGGCCTTGGTTAGAATTAGGCCTGTGTGTCTGAATGTAGTTCTTAATGTTCTCCAACGGCCTCCGTTTGAGCCTATGCATTCTTTAGATGTTAAGTTTTATTTCTCGTTGCTATTTCCTCTGCTCGTAGAGTCTCTGAACTCTCGGCATTGCAGTGTGAATCTCCTTACCTTATCTACCATTCGGATGAGGTTGCTTTGCGTACTAAGTTAGGATTTCTTCCTAAGGTTGTTTCTGACAGGAACATTAACCAGGAGATTGTTGTTCCTTCCTTGTGTCCTAATCCTCCTTCTCAGAAGGAACGGCTTTTAGACAATTTGGCTGTGGTTCGTGCTTTAAAGTACTACCTACAGGCGACTAAGGATTTTCGGCAGTCTTCCTCTTTGTGGTTTTCTCAGGAAAACACAAAGGTCAGAAAGCTACGGCTACTTCCCTTTCTTTTTGACTGAAGAATATCTTCCGTTTTGCATATGAGACTGCTGGACAGCAACCTCCATAGAAAGTTACGGCTCATTCCACGAGAGCTGTTGCTTCCTCTTAGGCATTCAAAAATGAAGCTTCTGTGTAACAGATTTGCAAGACTGCAACTTGGTCCTCTCTTCACACTTTTTCAAAGTTTTACAAGTTTGATACTATTGCCTCAGCTGAGGCCACCTTTGGGAGAAAGATTCTTCAAGCAGTGGTGCCTTCCATTTAGGTTCCCTGTCTTGTCTCTCCTGTATCATCTGTGTACTCTAGCTTTGGTATTGGATTCCATTAGTAATTGAGATGATCCGTGGACTCATCGTGTCATAAAAAAGAAAACAAAATTTATTTCTTTTTTTGACAGGTTGTTGGGTTTGTTAACTTCAGACACCAGAGGCACCTTATTACTTCCTTTCTCTCCTTGACTTTGGTCGAATGACTGGGTTGGGAGTGAAGGGAGGTGATATTTATCAGCTCTGCTGTGGTGCTCTTTGCCGCCTCCTGCTGACCAGGAGGTGAATATCCCATTAGTAATTGAGATGATCCGTGGACTCATTGGGGCATATTTATCAAGCTCCGAATGGAGCTTGATGCCCCGTGTTTCTGGCGAGCCTGCAGGCTCGCCAGAAACAGCCGTTATGAAGCAGCGGTCAATAAGACCGCTGCTCCATAACCTCCATAACCTGTCCGCCTGCTCTGAGCAGGCGGACAGACATCGCCGGAAATCACTCGTACTCGATCGGGTTGATTGACACCCCCCTGCTGGCGGCCTATTGTCTGCGAGTCTGCAGGGGGCGGCGTTGCACCAGCAGCTCTTGTGAGCTGCTGGTGCAATGCTGAATACGGCGAGCGTATTGCTCGCCGTATTCAGCGAGGTCTGTCAGACCTGATCCGCACTGTCGGATCAGGTCCGACAGACCTTGATAAATAGAGGCCATTGTGTCAAAAAAGAAATACATTTTTCAGGTAAGCATAAATTTTGTTTTTGTTACTTTAGAAACTTGGGGTATCTACTTTTTATTAGGAGATTAAGTATATCCCCCTTTATTATTTGTGGGCTGATTTAAGGACACATAAGGAGTGCTTTCTGCAGCTGACATGCTGCGTTGTGCTCCGTGTACAACATATAAGGTGTTGTTTTTATTATAAGAGTGTGTGACACAACAAGAGGCTTGTGAATTTTCTCAGTTGGGGTGGTTAAATTTGTTTCTGGCACCGTGAGACTAGTTTAGCAGTCTATTCCGCCATTAGTCTCTGAGTTTTACTTTCACATTGAGCCAGATTAGAAGGGTGCGCTTTTCTTAATGGCGCAGCTCCTTCCAATCCGGTCAAGTGATCTACTTCCTCTGTTGCGGCGTCGGCTGCTTCTATGAGGTTATCGCAGCTAGTTGTTTCTGGAGAGTGAATGCTAGTGAAATACACTGTAATGTTCAAGTCTGAGCGACTTGGTATCACTGCTGTCTTGTTTATTATCTGCCTAGCAGCAGTTCTGTAAAATTGCCGTTTAGCATGTTTCCTCCCAGTGTCAATTGTATCTTCTTTGAGATTAATACCTCAGTCTAATGCAGAGGTGCAGAGTTTTAAAGGGCCGGTAGTTAAATTCTTGTTAACATTTTAAGGGCCGGTATTCTTATAAATATATTTTTATTCTTTTCTGTTTCTATCATTTTGTCATAGAGCAGGAGGCTGTTATGAATAAAAATGTTTAATGCTGCACCTGGAGATCTTATTTGTATTGCCATTACAATTCTGCTTTTGCTTGTCTGAATTAATCTTTAATAATAATAAAAAATAAAATAAAATTCTCCTTGCCTGTGTTGCAAGGAGGTGGACTGGGTTGGGAGTGAAGGGAGGTGATATTTATCAGCTCTGCTGTGGGTTTAGGTGTATGAAAGAAATTTCTTCAATCAAGAGTTAATTATTTTAAAGCAGAGCAGGTTTGCCCTGATCTTTTCTGGGGTCTAGCCGTAGTCCACGTCAGTCTCTTCAGTAGAGCAGTGGTGGCTTTTAAGCAATTGGGAACTTGTGGGGTATAATCCCCACTGCGCCTCTCAAACAGTTGTTGCTGCCCTAGCTAAGTAAGTCTTTCCTTTTTCCACAGGTCCATGTGGGGGAGGATGCCCTCTCAAACCTAGTGAGCTGTCCTGCTGATGGGCAGATCTACATTGAGGTAAGTGCCAACTGAGATCAGGAAAATATTGGCACTTTAACAGTTTAATCTGTTTTGGATGTTAAATACATTTAATCATATTATGGGTTAATAGGATAATGTGAGGCAGATTGTGCAGGCACTGGGAACTAGAGGAAACTCTTATTGAGTGGCTCAGTTATGTTCTTTTCTCCGGTTTTGTTCCGGACAGGGTGGATGGAATCTGTAGTGATTTTTACTTGTGTAATACTCTCGGCTTTACTCTAAAAAGGGAGTTAATGGCAGCAGGGAAGTTACTGTTGGATTTGCCCATAATTAAGACAGACTTTTTCTGAGGCGGCAATAGAGTTTTGTGCTTTTTTCCTCGTCACTTCCTGTGCGTGTCGGAATGGAAAAGTATTTTCGTTGCGGCTTTGCATTTTCAGAAGTGTGTGAAGAGCGATCGCTTGGTAGCCTGTTGGAGCAGCTCTGTATTGAGTCTGGATCGTTAACAACTATTGATTCTGGCAACCAGCAGGACAGATTAGAGTTTTGGGAAAAAATCCCCAAAGTTGATGGGGCTATCTCTACTCTTGCTAAACGTACTACTATTCCTACGGCAGATAGTATTTCGTTTAAGGATCCTTTAGATAGGAAGCTTGAATCCTTTCTAAGGAAGGCTTATTTATGTACAGGTAATCTTCTTAGGCCTGCTATTTCTTTGGCTGATGTTGCTGCAGCTTCCACTTTTTGGTTGGAGGCTTTAGCGCAACAAGTGTCAGACCATAATGCTTATAGCATTGTTAAACTTCTTCAACATGCTAATAACTTTGTTTGTGATGCCATTTTTGATGTCATTAGAATGGATGTCAGGTATATGTCTTTAGCTATTTTAGCTAGAAGAGCTTTATGGCTTAAATCTTGGAATGCAGATATGACTTCTAAGTAAACATTGCTTTCTCTTTCTTTCCAAGGTAATAAATTATTTGGTTCACAGTTGGATTCAATAGTTTCAACTGTTACTGGGGGGAAGGGAGCCTTTTTGCCTCAGGACAAAAAATCTAAAGGTTCCTTTCGTCAGAATAAGGAACAAAAACCTGACCCTTCCTCTAAAGGAACAGATTCCGTTTGGAAACCTTCTCCAGGCTGGAATAAATCCAAGCCTTTTCGAAAGTCAAAACCAGCTCCTAAATCCGCATGAAAGTGCGGCCCTCATTCCAGCACAGCTGGTAGGGGGCAGGTTACGATTTTTCAAAGATGTTTGGATCAATTCGATTCAGTGTCTTTGGATTCAGAACATTGTTTCACAAGGGTACAGAATAGGTTTCAAGGTAAGGCCGCCTGTGAGAAGATTTTTCCTCTCACGCATCCCAGTAAACCCAGTAAAGGCTCAGGCGTTTCTGAAATGTGTTTCAGACCTAGAGTCGGCTGGGGTAATTATGTCAGTTCCAGTTCTGGAAAAGGGTCTGGGGTTTTATTCAAATCTATTCATTGTACCAAAGAAGGAGAATTCCTTCAGACCAGTTCTGAATCTAAAAATATTGAATCGTTACGTAAGGATACCAACATTCAAAATGGTGACTATAAGGACTATTCTGCCTTTTGTTCAGCAAGGGCATTATATGTCTACAATAGACTTACAGGATGCATATCTTCATATTCCAATTCATCCAGATCACTATCAGTTCCTGAGATTCTCTTTTCTAGACAAGCATTACCAGTTTGTTGCTCTTCCGTTTGGCCTAGCAACAGCTCCAAGGATCTTTTCAAAGGTTCTCGGTGCCCTTCTCTCTGTAATTTTGAGAACAGGGTATTGCGGTATCTCCTTATTTGGACGATATCTTGGTACTTGCTCAGTCTTTACATTCTGCAGAATCTCATACGAATCAACTTGTGTTGTTTCTTCAAAGACATGTTTGGAGGATCAATTTACCAAAGAGTTCCTTGATTCCTCAGACAAAGGTAACCTTTTTGGGTTTCCAAATAGATTCAGTGTCCATGACTTTGTCTCTAACAGAAAGGAGACGTCTGAAATTGGTTTCAGCTTGTCGAAACCTTCAGTCTCAATCGTTCCCTTCGGTAGCTTTGTGCATGGAAATTCTAGGTCTCATGACTGCTGCATCGGACGCAATCCCTTTTGCTCGTTTTCACATGAGACCTCTTCAGCTTTGTATGCTGAACCAATGGTGCAGGGATTATACAAAGATATCACAATTAATATCCTTAAATCCCAATGTTCGATCTTCTCTGACTTGGTGGTTGGATCTGCATCGTTTAATTCAAGGGGCCTCTTTTGTTCGTCCAACCTGGACTGTGATCTCAACAGATGCGAGTCTTTCAGGTTGGGGAGCTGTATGGGGATCTCTGACAGCGCAGGGGGTTTGGGAATCTCAGGAGGCGAAATTACCAATCAACATTTTGGAACTCCGTGCGATTTTCAGAGCTCTTCAGTTCTGGCATCTTCTGAAGAGAGAATGGTTTATTTGTTTTCAGACAGACAATGTCGCAACCGTGGCGTCAATCATCAAGGAGGGACTCACAGTCCTCAGGCTATGAAAGAAGTATCTCGGATACTTGTATGGGCGGAATCCAGCTCCTGTCTAATCTCTGCGGTTCACATCCCAGGTATAGACAATTGGGAAGCGGATTATCTCAGTCGCCAGACGTTACATCCGGGCGAATGGTCTCATCACTCAGAGGTATTTCTTCAGATTGTTCAAATCTGTGGACTTCCAGAAATAGATCTGATGGCCTCTCATCTAAACAAAAAACTTCCCAGGTATCTGTCCAGATCCAGGGATCCTCAGGCGGAAGCAGTGGACGCGTTGTCGCTTCCTTGGAATTATCAACCTGCTTATATCTTTCCGCCTCTAGTTCTTCTTCCAAAAGTGATTTCCAAAATCCTAATGGAGTGTTCGTTTGTACTGCTGGTGGCTACAGCATGGCCTCACAGGTTTTGGTATGCGGATCTCGTTCGGATGGCCAGTTGCCAACCTTGGACACTTCCGTTAAGGCCAGACCTTGTATCTCAAGGCCCATTTTTCCATCAGGATCTCAAATCATTAAATTTGAAGGTATGGAGATTGAACGCTTGATTCTTAGTCATAGAGGTTTCTCTGACTCAGTGATTAATACTATGTTACAGGCTCGTAAATCTGTGTCTAGGAAGATTTATTACCGAGTCTGGAAGACTTACATTTCTTGGTGTTCTTCTAATAAATTCTCTTGGCATTCTTTTAGAATTCCTAGAATTTTACAGTTTCTTCAGGATGGTTTGGATAAGGGTTTGTCTGCAAGTTCCTTGAAAGGACAAATCTCTGCTCTTTCTGTTCTTTTTCACAGAAAGATTGCTAAACTTCCTGATTAATCATTGTTTTGTACAGGCTTTGGTTCGTATCAAGCCTGTCATTAAGTCAATCTCTCCTCCTTGGAGTCTTAATTTGATTCTGAGGGCTTTACAGGCTCCTCCGTTTGAACCTATGCATTCTCTGGATATTAAATTATTTTCTTGGAAAGTTTTGTTTCTTTTGGCCATCTCTTCTGCTAGAAGAGTTTGAGTTATCTGCTCTTTTCTTGTGAATCTCCGTTTCTGATATTTCTTCAGGATAAGGCGGTGTTGCGGACTTCATTTAAATTTTTACCTAAAGTTGTGAATTCTAACAACATTAGTAGAGAAATTGTTGTCCCTTCATTGTGTCCTAATCCTAAGAATTCTCTGGAGAGATCTTTACATTCTTTGGATGTGGTTAGAGCTTTGAAATATTATGTTGAAGCTACTAAAGGTTTCAGAAAGACTTCTAGTCTATTTGTTATCTTTTCTGGTTCCAGGAAAGGTCAGAAGGCTTCTGCCATTTCTTTGGCATCTTGGTTAAAGTCTTTGATTCATCATGCTTATGTAGAGTCGGGTAAGTCCCCTGCCTCAAAGGATTACGGCGCATTCTACTAGGTCAGTTTCTACTTCCTGGGCTTTTAGGAATGAAGCTTCTGTTGATCAGATTTGCAAAGCAGCAACTTGGTCTTCTTTGCATACTTTTACTAAATTCTACCATTTTGATGTTTTCTCTTCTTCTAAAGCAGTTTTTGGTAGAAAAGTACTTCAGGCAGCTGTTTCAGTTTGATTCTTCTGCTTATTATTTCATTTTTTTGATTTGGGTTGTGGATCTTTTTCAGCGGAATTGGCTGTCTTTATTTTATCCCTCCCTCTCTAGTGATTCTTGCGTGGAAGTTCCACATCTTGGGTATCTGCTATCCCATACGTCACTAGCTCATGGACTCTTGCTAATTACATGAAAGAAAACATAATTTATGTAAGAACTTACCTGATAAATTCATTTCTTTCATATTAGCAAGAGTCCATGAGGCCCACTCTTTTTTTGTGGTGGTTATGATTTTTTTGTATAAAGCACAATTATTCCAATTCCTTATTTTTGATGCTTTCGCTCCTTTCTTATCACCCCACTTCTTGGCTATTCGTTAAACTGAATTGTGGGTGTGGTGAGGGGTGTATTTATAGGCATTTTGAGGTTTGGGAAACTTTGCCCCTCCTGGTAGGAATGTATATCCCATACGTCACTAGCTCATGGACTCTTGCTAATATGAAAGAAATTAATTTATCAGGTAAGTTCTTACATAAATTATGTTTTGAAGAAGAATCAAGGCTCATTTTCATTAAACTGCATGTAATAGACACTACTATAAAGAATAAGATGCACAGATACTGGTATAAAAATCCAGTATAAAACTGTTTAAAAACTTACTTAAAAGCTCTTAGTTTAGCTCTTTTGAAAAGGTAGCTGGAAAGCCCACTACAAGTGGGAAATAAGACACTCCCCCTTCTTTTGCATATGAAAAGACCCTTTACACAAACATGATCAAGCTGGAGAAGGTAGCTGACGGTATTCTCATAAAACTTTGGTGCTTGGTTAGGAGTCTGAAAATGAGAGCAAAACTATACATTTAAAAAAAAAAAAACTTTATGGGCTATATTAATAGATAATCTACAAAACATTTATGCATAGAAAAAATGAGTGTATAGTGTCCCTTTAAGTTGGCTAATTCCTTTATCACGGATGCTTTCCTACAAGTCATTAAATTGGGAGCAAAGATTTCTGGCTTTGCTGTTCTGGCCCGCAGAGCCTTATGGTTGAATTCCTGGTCTGCGGATGTGTCATCTAAGTCTAAGCTTTTGGCGATTCCCTACAAGGGTAAGACCTTGTTTGGCCCGGGCTTGGCCGAAATCATTTCAGATATTACGGGAGCAAAGGGACATTTCCTCCCTCAGGATAAGAGGAATAAACAGAAAGGACATCAGAGTAATTTTCGTTCCTTTCGAAACTTTAAAGTTAAGACTTCCCCTCCCTCTTCCGAGCAGTAACAGGCAGAGTCTTCCTGGAAGTCCAACCAGTCTTGGAACAAGGGGAAGCAATCTAAGAAGCCCATTAACAATTCAAAGTCTGCATGAAAGGTCTGCCCCCGATCCAGGAGCGGATCTTGTTGGGGGCAGACTTTCTCACTTCGTTCAAGCCTGGGTTCGGGATGTTCCGGATCCTGGGCGGTGGACATCGTGTCCCAGGGATACAAACTAGAGTTCAAGACTTTTCCTCCCAAGGGCAGGTTCCTCCTCTCAAGATTATCTGTAGGTAAAAAGAGAGGCTTTCTTACATTGTGTCCGGGATCTTTCCGACCTGGGAGTGATAGTTCCTGTACCAATGCTGGAACAGGGTCTGGGATTCTATTCCAATCTGTTCGTGGTTCCCAAAAAAGAGGGAACTTTAATAATAATTTTAGACCTTAAGAGTCTTCTTCCTCAGAGTACCGTCCTTCAAGATGGAAACTATTCGTTCCTTTCTTCCCTTGGTTCAAAAGGGTCAATTCATGACAACAGTAGATTTAAAGGATGCGTACCTGCATATTCCCATCCAAAGGGACCATCACAAATTTCTGAGGTTCGCGTTTCTAGACAAACACTTTCAGTTTGTGGCTCTTCCATTCGGTCTTGCCACAGCTCCCAGAATTTTCTCAAAGGTCCTGGCAGCGCTGTTGGCGGTGCTTCGGTTGCGGGGCATTGCAGTGGCGCCTTATCTGGACGACATTCTCATTCAGGCGCCGTCTTTTCAACAAGCAAACTCCCACACGGAGATGTTATCTTTTCTGCGCTCTCAGGGATGGAAAGTGAATTTGGGAGAGAGTTCCTTGATACCAGCCACAAGGGTGGTGTTCTTGTGAACCATAATAGATTCTCTATCAATGAAAATTTTCCTGACAGAGGTCAGAAAAACAAAGATCTTCAACCCTTGTCTTGCCCTTCAGTCCTCTCTTTGGCTGTCAGTGACCCAATGTATGGAGATAATTGGTCTGAAAGTGTCTGCCATGTACATCATACCGTTTGCTCGGTTCCATTTCAGACCTCTGCAGTTATGCGGATCTGTCTCCATGATTAGAACTGTATTAGGCAACAATAGATTCTCTTCCATGGTGGTTGTCTCAGGAACATCTCTCCCAGGGAACCTGCTTCCGCAGACCTCCCTGGGTGATTGTGACCACGGATGCCAGCCTGCTGGGATGGGGAGCAGTCTGGGGCTCATTAAAGGCTCAGGGTCTATGGACTCGGGAGGAGTCAGTTCTCCCCATAAACTTCTTAGAGCAGAGGGCAATCTTCATTGCTCTTCTGGCCTGGCCTCAGTTAGCTTCAGCCCGGTTTATCAGGTTCCAGTCAGACAACATAACTTCAGTGGCTTATGTCAACCATCAGGGAGGAGCTCGGAGTTCCTTGGTCATGAAAGAGGTAGCCAAAATTATTTAGTGGGCGGAGACCCACAACTGCTGTCTGTCTGCGATCCACATTCCAGGAGTGGACAATTGGGAAGCGGTTTTTCTGAGCAGACAGACCTTTCACCTGGGGGAGTGGGAACTTCATCCGGAGGTGTTTTCCAGCTTGATCCTCAAATGGGGACAGCCGAAGCTGGATCTCATGGCATCTCCCGAGGTACGGGTCGAGGTCAAGGGATCCTCAGGCTGTACTGATAGATTCTCTGGCGGTCTCTTGGAATTTCAGTCTAGCATATCTGTATCCTCCATTCACTCTCCTTCCACGTGTCATTGCTTGAATCAAACAGGAGAGGGCGTTGGTGATCCTCATCCTCATTGCACCGGCGTGGTCTCGCAGGATCTGGTATGCAGACCTAGTGGAGATGTCTTCTCTTCCACCTTGGAGACTTCCACTGATGAAGGACCTTCCACTTCAAGGGCCATTCCTTCGTCCGAATCTCGTTTCTCTGAAGCTGACTGCTTGGAGATTAAACACTTAATTTTATCTAAGCGTGGGTGAGTCGGTCATTGAGACCATGTAAGCTTGTGACAAGAAAGATTTACTATAAGATATGGCATAAATATCTGTATTGGTATGAATCCAGAGGCTACACTTTTTCCTAGGATTTTGTCTTTTCTCCAGCAGAGTCTGGAGAAGGGATTATCTGCAAGTACCTTGAATGGTCAAATTTCTGCCTTATCAATATTGTTGCACAAACGTCTGGCGGATATGCCAGATGTCCAATCCTTTTGTCAGGCCTTGGTTAGAATCCGGCCTGAGTTCAAGCATGTTACTCCTCCTTGGAATCTTAACGTTGTTCTTAGAGTTCTTCAGCAGGCTCCATTTGAGCCTATGTATTCCTTAGCTATTAAGATGTGGTGGTTTGCTCAGGAGCATCTGTATTGGGGCATATGCTTCCAGAGACCTTCCTGAGTAGTAGTGACCACGGACGCCAGTCTGTTGGGTTGGTGACTATAGACTTGGGAGGAGTCTGCTCTCCCCATAACCATCTTGAAGTTGAGAGAAATCTTCAATGCTCTGATGGCTTGGCCTTGTTGTCGTAATTTGTTTTTCAGGTTCAAGTTGAACTATTTCATCTCAGTGGTTTACATCAACCACCTGGGAGGAAGCTGGAGTTCCTTTGACATGATTGGCGTGGATTGTTCGGTGGGCGGACGCTCACATTTGCTGTTCATCCACTATTCACATTTCAAGAGTGAATACCGGGGGCGGAGTTTTTGGGCAGTCAGATTTTTCATTCCGGGGAATGGCCGATTCTCCCAGAGGTGTTCTCCAGGTTAACCTTCAAATGGGGGGTGCTGGAGTTGAGGATGGCTAATACGCCAAGCTTCCAAATTACTTTTTAAGGTCCAGAGATATAGCAGGCTGCTCTGTTACATACCCTGGCGGTTCCTTTCGATTTCAGTCTGACATCCTTGTTCTTCAGTTGCTCTCCTTCCATGAGTTATTGCTCGTATCACATAGGAGTGAGCACCAATATTTTTAATAGTTCCTGCATAGTCTCGCAGGTTCTGGTATAGAGACCTAGCCTAGATGTATTTCTTCCACCTTGGTGTTCCTGAGGAAGGACATTCTAATTCAGGGCCCATTTGTTCATCCAACTTTAGTTTCTCTGAAGCTTTGTGCTTGGGGATTGAATGTTGAATATGTCTAAGCGTGTTTTTTTTAATCTGTCATTGATACCATGATTTAGGCTCGCAAGCCTGTTACTGGTAACCTTTACTATAAGGTATGGAGTAAATTCGCTTTTTTTTTTTTTTTTTTTAATAGCTTTTTATTGACCATAACAGAATGCAATCCCATACCTTTTAAAGTCACAGAGGCAGGACAGTAAAACAAAAAGAAAAACCATATCACACAATGGTTCCAAAAAAAAATTATACAGTTAAGTCCTGCATTATCGTTAATTACAACTTTCAATAAACATTTATATGAGAAAAAAAAAAAAAAAGAAACAGGCAAATACTATTACAGATAAACTTACAAGAAACTTGCATTAACTTGCATTAGCTTGCATTCTGTATGGTATTTTCCTTGATATATAAAACTATAACAAAAGAGAAGGAAAAAAAAACAACCAAAACGAGCCTCCACACCCCTCTAAACCTCCCACCATCCCCACTTCTACTCTTAACATTAATCAGTGAATTCGCCGTTTGCTATGGCGGTTTCCATATAGATAGAGCCCTTAAATGGTGAAATTATTTGTTTTTGTATTTCTGTAGGGAAGCTATAGATTATGCTTTTCCATTTATAGAAAAATTGTTTAATTCTATGCTCTGAGTCTATTGATGTATCCAATTGTTCTAAGATTAATTGGTTTTTGAGTTTTTGTATAAATTCTTTCAGACTTGGAACTTGGTGCGATTTCCAATGTTTCAAGATCAGTAATCTACCCGTAATGATTAGCGTATTTAATTGGCGAATATTTTTATATTCTAACTCCTCCTGGTCTATTAAAAAGAAAATACTCTTATCATTAAATTGTATCTTGCTTTGATTTATTTTGCTTGCCCAATTTGTTACTTTAAACCAGAATTTTTTAATTTTTGTACAGCTCCAAAAACAGTGATCTAAGTCGGCGTTAATAGTTTTGCATTTGTGACAACGTGCCAATGTTTTGTCCCATCTAGCCTTTACTTGAGGTGTAATATAGATGCGATTTATAATTTTTGTATGTGATTCTCTCCACGAGGAAGCAATTGTTGCTCTGTCTACCAGATTAAAGCTAGTCTGTATTTTTTCAGTTGAAACTTGCCAACTGTCTGCTATTCTTTCAATATTACGCTGTCCATACGTGCTATTAATTATTTTGTAGATGGTTGAGATACTATACTTCCCTCCCCTAAAGAGAATTATGGCCGGGTCCATTTTATCCCATGTCTCTACCATTATATTTGTCTGTAGTGTTCCCTGGAGATAGTGTCTTATTTGCAGGTATGCTTAAAATTCTTTGCTGGATAACTCAAAATTCCTGTTGTATTTGAGAAAAAGACTTACAGATCTCTAAGTCATCCTCTATCAGTTGATTTACCTTAATTAGTCCTTTCGCTGCCCAGTTTTTAAAATTTTTAGATTCTATTCCCGGTGTAAAGTTAGGGTTTCCTTGAATAGGAAGGTGTTTTGAGTAGGTTACTGATATATTTAATTGTATAAGAATCTTTTGCCATGACTTAATTACCATTTGTATGGCCGGGAACTGTTTAATTTTATGAGGACATTTGTCGATAGTAGTATGCAACAATGCGCAGAGAGAGTATGGGGCTACCAAAATCTCTTCCATAGGTGAAACCGAATAATGGTCAGTCTTTGCTAGCCAATCCAGTGCAATCTTCGCGATACAGACTAAGTTATAAGTCTCAATATCTGGTAAAGCACAGCCCCCGTCTCTTCTAGAAAAAGAGAGTTTTTTAAGTGATATAGCCCGTCTTTTCTTGGCCCACAAAAATTGAGTACACGCTTGTTTGATTAGGTTAATTTTACCGGTCAGGGTGAGTTTAAATTTTGCCCATTTTTCCATGTCATGTTTTATTTTAAGAAAGATTGGTGGGTAATTGAGATCATACCAATCTTTAAAATTAATCGAAAGTTTAATACCAAGGTAGGTAAAAAAGACTTTTGCTTCCTTAAAAGGAGGAGATTGCACTGAATTCTTATTTTTACATAGCCAGAAGATTTCTGACTTTAAGGAGTTGATTTTGTAGCCAGAAAATGTGCCAAAATCTTGTAATATTTTATGTAAAATTGGTATAGATTTTTTTGTATTGGCGGTTAGAACTAATAAGTCGTCAGCATATAATAATGTCGTTACCCGCCTTTTACCTATCTTGATCCCTTCCAGGTCTTTTCTCAGTATTATAGCGAGGGGTTCTAATGCCAGGTTAAACAAGTAGGGAGACAGTGGGCATCCTTGTCTAACCCCTTTGTATATAGAGAAATATTTTGAGAGAGTGTCATTTATTATGACGGCAGCAGTAGCTGACATATATTAAGGAGGTGAATTGGAGAAAGGGGCCCTCGACTCCATACTTTTTTAGTGCTGTAAAAAGATGATCCCATATAATGGAGTCGAAGGCCTTCTCTGCGTCAATTGTTATTAATGCTGCGTCTGGTCCTGATAAACCATCGCCCATATCTATTTTTTTTTTAAAAAGGTTAAGTATTAGCTCCAGTTTACGTAAATTACGTGTACAGCTTCTGCCCGGCATAAAACCTACTTGGTCTTTATGTATTAATGATCCGATTAATTGCTTAAATCTGTGAGCTATTATAGACATCAATAATTTATAGTCACTGTTTAATAGTGATATCGGTCTATATGACCCTACATCTTCTTGATTTTTTTTTCTTTTTCAAGATCAACACTATTAAAGATGCAGCAAAATATTTAGAACACACCATATTTTCAATGAAATATTGGTTAAACAAGGAAGTTAGTAAGGGTGTTATGTCTTCAGAGAGAATTTTGTATAGTTCTGCTGGGATCTGGTCTGGACCCGCGGCTTTGTTGACTGCTAATTTTTTAATTGCATTGGTGACTTCCAAGGCCGTGATAGGGGAATTTAATTCATCTAACCTTGTTCGCTCTAACCTTGGCAGTTGTAATTTGCTCCAAAAATTATTTTTGGTTTGTGTATTGACTGGTGTCTCCGCATAGACCTCCTGGAAATATAGAGATATAAAATTTTGGATTTCTTTAATATTAGTAATTCGCCCAGATGGGGTCTTAATAGAGCCAATAGTATCCCTCTTTTTTTTAGATTTGGTTATATTAGCTAGGAATTTTCCAGCTTTTCCGCCATGCCTATAAAAAAAGAGCCTTTTTTTAAGATCATCTTGCGCAGTTTTCTGCGTTAAAAATATTTCTCTTTCTTTTTTAGTTTTTTGATAGGTTTCCCATTGTTTTCTAAGGGGGTTGTTAATATATAAATTGTATGTATTACGTAATCGTGAAGCCAGTTCAATATCTCTAGCCATAAATTTCCGTTGCGTTGATCTGCATAAAATCTGTCCATTCAATTCTTAACCATGTCTTGAATTGTGTGTTTGACATTAGATACCTAGGGAAAAAAAAACTACCTAAATTACTTTCTTGTGCATTTTTTAGTTTAAGATTAAGTGTGATAATTGCATGATCCGATAAAACTATTTCTTGTATCTCAGCCTTCATTTCTAGACTTAATAATTTCTCGCTTACCAGGAAATAGTCTATCCTAGACATCGTACAGTGTGCGTGTGACTCGCATGTATATTTCCGCAAATCTGGGTTTTGCACCCGCCAAATATCTTTAATATTTAATGGACTACAAAAGTTCTTAAATAATTTAACTTCCTGCTTGCTATTCCTGTTTAGTGATGGTTTAAGCCTGTCCAGACTGGGGTATTTGACAAAGTTAAGATCCCCCGCTATAATTAAATTTTCTGTGGAGCTAAATAGTAACTTGGTCTGTAAATTTGCCCAAAATGATTTGTCCACTTTATTAGGGCCATAGATATTACACAATGTAATCTTTATCCCTGAGATTTCAAGCTGTATTATCAAGAATCTTTCTTCTAGATCTAACTCCTTTCTTAAGATTTTGTACTGTAATTTTTTGTGGAACAAAACTGCTACTCCCTTTTTCCTACTGGCACATGGTGTGCCCACTACTTCTCCCACCCAATCGCACCTTAGTTTATGCAATTCAGCCTCTTTCAGGTGCGTTTCCTGAATAAATGCTACGTCTATTTTATGCCTTTTTAACTGGGCTAATATTTTTTTGCGTTTTATAGGTGACGAAATTCCCCCTACGTTCCACGAGGCGAAATTAACTGAATTACACATTTATATATAATAATTGGATCGCCCCTTTATACAAAGAACTGGAAAACTCTTTCATAGCTAACTCTATAAGTAGCTAGAAGCAAGTGGGTGATGGGGGAGGGGAGGGGTGAGAGGGGAAGAAAAAGAAAAAGAAAGAAAAAAAAAATAAAAAAAAAAAAGGAGGTAAAAATAAAATATTTGAGCAACATCAGACAATTTACCCGGGGGATGGGTCGGTTTCAGCATAATCATCATAAATTTAGTAAATAACTCAAAAAAACAGCTCAAGCAGCAAATACCAATTCACAGTAAGATAGATTTCATTTTGGCAAATTCTCTAGCTTCCTCTGGGGAGTTGAGAACCTTATTTTCGCCATCTGTTAGGATTTTAATTTTTGCAGGGTAAATGACCGTAGCTTTTATACCTGCCTGGATTCGTTTTGTAGATATCGGTGTTATTTCTCTGCGTTTTTGTGACGTTTCAACTGAGTAATCTTGGAGCATTAATATAGATTTGCCTTCTAGCGAGAATGGGGTATGCTGTCTGTATTGTTGCATTAGTTTTACCTTGTCTTTAAAGTTAAGAAACCTGGCTATAATTGGTCTGCTCTTTACTGACCCATCTGGTAGTGTTTTAATTGAGCCCATACGATGTACTCTCTCTATCACCAATGGTAAAATTTCAGGTGTAATTCCTAACTTCTGTGGTATAACCATTGACATAAGATTGTCTAGATCTTGATACTCTTTTGTCTCTGGTATCCCAAGCAGCCTAACATTATTCCTACGGGTGCGATCTTCTAGGTCATTTATTTTGTCTTGTAGGTTTGCTATATGGTTACCCTGATCCCTTACTATTTGCTCCTGAACTAACTTGGCATCTTCTAAGTCAGAGATTCGTTGTTCTGCCTCGTTTAGTCTTAGGGTGAATTGTTTAATTTCTGTGGTTAGGTTGTTTATATCCATTTTGACTTGTTCAAACTGCGGTAACATAATAGCAGCAATCTGTTTTACTATATCCTGTGTATCAATGTTATGTGCGTCTATATTCATACCTACTGTAGCTATATTACCTAGGTTGTCTGTGCTAAGTCTATTTTTCCTATCTCTTATCTTAGCCGGCATATTTGGTGATTGTGATTTGTAATTAGTGATAAACTTCTCCATGTAAAAGAGCGTGCAAAAAGGTGATGCGTGTGACGCGTGATTGCGTATAACAGTGTGGGAAAAAGTTCAGTTGATCGTGTTAAGTACTCTATACAGTGAGGATATATGTGGGAATTATTAGGGTCTTTTTTTTTTTTTTTTTTTTTTTAAATTAAGAGATGTCTTAGATAATTAGATAATAATATATATGTTGATAATAGGTGATAATGATATATTTAGTGGACAGCTGTCCGTGCCTGTGGTACTGTGAAGAAAAACCAACAAAGAGGTTTTTTACAAGGATAGTTCAGCTACTTAAAATCACCTTGAACTTAGACTAGGATTTTTATTTTTTAATATATTTTTTTTTTGTGCTTTGCCGTGCTATTTACTTTTAAACAATAATCGCCCCCTGCTCATTGAAACTGTACTATCTACTATATAATCGTCAACAACAGAAGGGGGAGGGAAGGCTGATGTCGGGTCTGCAATGCTACAGTCTAAAACATTCATCCCAAAATAACTTAGCAAAATATAGTGCTTTTATATCCACTGTTTAAGCACTCTAGGTTGAGAAGCAGAACAAATAGCCCAACAAGCAATTGACCAGCATAAACAGAGAATATCTTAAGCTTAGGCTAGTTTGTCACATGTAGCAAAAAAAAGTAATAACTTTGACCTTAGATATATATACTTATTATTACATATATCAGTTTTGCATATTAATTTGCTTAATAACAAAAAAAAAAACCCAATGCAAATAAGCAGTTATCCTGCAGACCTCTGTAAATATGAAACACTGCAAAAAAGAAAGTCAAAGAAATATCAAGAAGGGAGAGCAAGAGCCACAGGTTATTCCATTTATGCAGTGTCTATAGCTGTGGGTATCCTACAGTGTCCTGCTTTGCCCCAGTTAGTCAAAGGGGGAGAGTGTTTGGCGGTATCTTACAAGAGTATTATCAGTTAGTAACCGTTAGCCACTCTTTTCCCCTAGAAAGGAGACTCTCAGATGGTAGCTAGGGACACTGATTTATATAGATAAGTCAATAGCCGCTTTTGAACCTTTTTCTACTTTGCTGAAAATGTCTCTTGACTGTTTTATGCTGCCAATCATCAGATAGACTCCTCTCTTATATCAGGCTCCTCTGCCACTGACAAAGTTAAAGAAAAAAGGGAAATGGGCCCAGAGTACAACTGAGTATGTGCAGTTCAGCTTATAGACTGTGTTCACTTCACTTTATTTTGTTATAGTGTTAGTACCCCTCTCTAGTATACTCTACCAGAGTCCACTTATTTGCGGTGGGGGACCGCACAGCAAATCACTCAGTGCTCTCTCACCTTGCCAGGCCTTCCAAGTAAAATGATGCCCCACCCTGGTTTGTCTTACCAGAGTCCACAATCGTCGCGGGGGGGAATCCCACAATAAGGTAAAGGATCAAGGATATTGCCGCTGTTGTTAGGCACCGTTGCTGTTAGCTCATGCAGCACTACATCTCCCGTAGTCCAGCTGCGTTCCACTGCGGTCTGTATGCGCCTCAATTAACTGGTGTTATACTGCAGTGGTAAAGAACTCCTACTCGCCTCCGTCGTCAATGCTGATGCAGCACAACAGTCCCAGGCACAAGGACCTCCATACGCCTGTAAGACTGACCGGGAACTATGCAGGCGAGCTCCGGTTGGAAGCTCCAATATCCGAGAGCCCTGGAAAGAAAAAGCCGGCCCCAAGGAATTGCCTACAGGTGTATCGATTCTCTGCGGCTTCACTCACTCCCACTAGAGTCCGCACACGCCACTGATGCGTGCGTCACCGCCCCTTCCGGTCGTTGGATCGTAAATTCGCTTATTGGTGTGAATCCCAGGACTAAACTTGGAAGTAGGGTCAGGATTCCTAGAGGTTTGACCTTTTCTCTGAGAAGGTCTGGAAGACGGTTTCAGTTCTCTGAAAGGTCAGATTTCTGCGTAATCCCTTTTTTACACAAGTGTCTGGCGAATGTGCTAGATGTGTACTCTTTTTGTCAGGCCCTGGTTAGTATCAGGCCTGTGTTTAAGTCTGTTGCTCCTCTTGGAGCTTTTTAACCTTGTTTTTAAGGTTTTGCAGCAGGCTCAGTTTTAAGCAATAGTATTCCATAGATTTTCAATTTTTATCTTGGAAAGTTTTTTCTTTCTTTTTTTGCTATATCTTCTGCTGAGTTTAGGTACTCTCGGCTTTGAAGTGTGATTTGCTTTATTTTATTTTGGATATGATGTTTATTTATCCTAAGTGGAAATATTGTTTGGGAATCTGTTGTTTCCTCTCTCTGTTCTCATTCTTATCTCTTGAGGAACATTTGTGCACATTTTAGATGTTGTGCGTGCTTAATATTTTTTCTACTATCAATTAGGGTTTTTGCCAGTAGCTACTGCTACTTCTCTTTTCTCTGGCTGAGAAGTTTATTTTGTTTGCTTTTGAGACTGTAGGGCTGCAGTCTCCTAAGAGAGTTTTGGCTCTTTCCACGAGGGCTGTCTCTTCTGCTTGGGCTTTCATAGATGAAGCTTCTGTGGATCAGTTTGCAAGGCTGCAACTTGGTCTTCTTTGCATACTTTTTCAAAATGTTATCAATTTGATTTTTTTTTATCTCAGACGAGGTTTCTTTTGGAGGGAAAGTTCTTCAAGCGGTGGTGCCTTCTGTTTAAGTCTGCCTGTCTTCTCCCTTCCTAGTCATCTGTGTCCTCTAGCTTGAGTATTGGTTCTCAACAGTAATTGATGACGTTGTGGAAACGTCTAAGGAAAGAAAACAAAAGTCCACAACCCTGCCATTTATTTTAAGACCTTTATTTTTTTAACTAAACCTCAGGCACCTCTACACCTTTGTGTTACTCCTTTTTTCCATTACCCTTCGGTCGAATGACTGGGGTTTGTGGGAAGGGAAGTGATAATTAACAGTTTAACTGTGGTGCTCTTTGCCTCCTGCTACTTGCCAGGAGTGATATTCCCAACAGTAATAGATGGACTCACCAAATCCGGAAATAAATACATTAATCAGGTAAGCATAACATTTTTTAAAGTTTATTTAGCTGTTTAAATAGTGACAAATGTAAAGTTTTAGTGTCTATAAAACAATGGGAGCTGCCATGTTGTAACTTAGGTTACCTTCTCTGCTGTGGCCAATTAGAGACCGTTATAAATAGGTCACTCTCTATTCCACACAGCCATTGGCTGCAGTGTTCTGCACTTCCATTTCTAACAGTAACTGAAAAGCTCATAATTTCAGAATAAAACTACAGGAAAAGCGGACAAAATAAATAACGAAAGCATATTGCAGAATTTTTTTTACATATACAATTTATAATATTACTAGTCCTAAAGCCCGTGTATACGGGCCAATTTTCTGAGTATCGCAGTTCCAACTCTTGCTCCCTCTCTCTCCCCCCTTTCTGTTTCACTCTCTCCCCCTCTCTTTTGAGCTCTCCTCCCTATTTTGCGCTCTCTCTCCCCCTCTCTTGCTCTCTCCCCCTCTTTTGCTCTCTCTCCCCCTCTTTTGCTCTCTCTCCCCACTCTTTTGCTCTCTCTCCCCACTCTTTTGCTCGCTTCCTCTCTCTCTTCCCCCCTCTTCTGCTTTCTCCCTCCTCTTTTGCTCTCTCTCTCGCTCCCCTATTTTGCTCTGTCTCTCCCCTATTTTGCTCTCTCTCTCGCTCCCCTATTTTGCTCTGTCTCTCCCCTATTTTGCTCTGTCTCTCCCCTATTTTGCTCAGTCTCTCCCCTATTTTGCTCTGTCTCTCCCCTATTTTGCTCTGTCTCTCCCCTATTTTGCTCTGTCTCTCCCCTATTTTGCTCTGTCTCTCCACTATTTTGCTCTGTCTCTTCCCTATTTTGCTCTGCCCCCTCTTTTACTCTCTCTCCCCCCTCTTTTGCTCTCTCTTCCCCCTCTTTTGCTCTCTCTTCCCCCTCTTTTGCTCTCTCTTCCCCCTCTTTTGCTCTCTCTTCCCCCTCTTTTGCTCTCTCTTCCCCCTCTTTTGCTCTCTCTTCCCCCTCTTTTGCTCTCTCTTCCCCCTCTTTTGCTCTCTCTTCCCCCCTCTTTTGCTCTCTCTCCCCCTCTTTTGCTCTCTCTCCCCCTCTTTTGCTCTCTCCCCCCTCTTTTGCTCTCTCCCCCCTCTTTTGCTCTCTCTCCCCCTCTTTTGCTCTCTCTCCCCCTCTTTTGCTCTCTCTCCCCCTCTTTTGCTCTCTCTCCGCCTCTTTTGCGCTCTCTCTTCCCCCTCTTGCGCTCTCTCTTCCCCCTCTTTTGCTCTCTCTTCCCCCTCTTTTGCGCTCTCTCTTCCCCCTCTTTTGCTCTCTCTTCCCCCTCTTTTGCTCTCTCTTCCCCCTCTTTTGCTCTCTTCCCCCTCTTTTGCTCTCTCTTCCCTCTCTTTTGCTCTCTCCCCCCTCTTTTGCTCTCTCTCCCCCTCTTGCGCTCTCTCCCCCCTCTATTTTGCGCTCTCGCTCTCTCCCCCCTCTATTTTGCGCTCTCTCCCCTCTCTTTTTCGCTCTCTCTCCTCTCTCTTTTTCGCTCTCTCTCCCCTCTCTTTTACGCTCTCTCTCCCCTCTCTTTTACGCTCTCTCTCCCCTCTCTTTTACGCTCTCTCTCCCCTCTCTTTTACGCTCTCTCTCCCCTCTCTTTTACGCTCTCTCTCCCCTCTCTTTTACGCTCTCTCTCCCCTCTCTTTTGCGCTCTCTCTCCCCTCTCTTTTACGCTCTCTCTCCCCTCTCTTTTGCGCTCTCTCTCCCCCTCTTTTGCGCTCTCCCTTCCCCTCTTTTGCTCTCTTTCCCCCCCCTTTTGCTCTCTTTACCCCCCCCCTTTTGCTCTCTTTACCCCCCCCCTTTTGCTCTCTTTACCCCCCCCCTTTTGCTCTCTTTACCCCCCCTTTTGCTCTCTTTACCCCCCCCCCCCTTTTGCTCTCTTCCCCCCCCCCTTTTGCTCTCTTTCCCCCCCCCCCTTTTGCTCTCTTTCCCCCCCCCCCACCCTTTTGCTCTCTTTCCCCCCCCCCCCCCCCCCTTTTGCTCTCTCTCTCTCTAACTTTTCATGCAACATGTTTTGGGTCTGCTGTCTTTTTTTAAGTTTTCTGAAAACATTTTTTCTGTGCTAATAAGCATTCTGTAATCTATGTAGTTGCCTCTTAGCTAAAGAAAAGCTCTCCATATTTCAACAAAGAACAAAGCTAATTTGATGATAAAAGTAAATTGGAAAGTTGTTTAAACTTGCATGCTGAATCTATCTGAATCATGGAAGTTTAATTTTGACTTGACTGTCCCTTTAAAACTGAAATGTGCTTTTCTTACCCTTTAAAAGTGAATGTAAATTTTGATGCTAAAGGGCCAGTTTTTTTTTAAATTTGATTAACAACAGGGGCACTTTAATTCATCAACATTTACATTTCACTCCTGTTGAGAAAAAAACTTACCTTTTAATCTTGACAGCAGCTCCAGCTTCCTCCGCCCATCGCAAAGCCTCTTCCTGGGTCTAAAATGAGGAATCCGACTTCCTCCAATCATGGTGTTGAATCAGACACTAATTCCCCGGGGGGTGGTCGTGATTGGAGGATGACCTATCCATCATTTCTGACATCAGAAATGGCTTGCAACGACCAGAGGAAGCTGGAGCTGCTATGAAGATTAAAAGGTAAGTTTTTTTTTCTCAACAGGAGTGAAATGTAAATTTTGATGAATTAAAGTGCCCCTATTTTTAATCAAATTTTTTAAAACCGGGCGCTTTAGCATCAAAATTGACATTCACTTTAAGCATTTGTTCTTTATTGCGGATTCAACACCTTGTTCTGGTAACTATACGGTTTATAAGGAAATATGATACATTTCAAATCAGTGGCATTTATCACACATATTTTTGTTGTAGACAAACAGCTTTATCTGACAGAAAAGCTTGCTTGTCCACATTTTTGCTAAATTCAAGTAGTTAAGACACTTGTATCCTCTCTTCTAATGCAATGAATTATTTTTAGTTGGTGTGTGGAAAAAAAACAAATGTGTTCACGTTGTATTAGTTTTGTGTTACGCAAATCTAAGTATTGATTCATGAAATACATCATATAGTTTTAAAAATAGCTGGCAAAAAACAATAAACTTCTCAAGGTCAATGATATAGTATAAATGTGCATACGGTACAGTTCCTCTTACTAGGAATATGCTGCACTATTTAACAAATGCTATAGCATGTCAAAGGAGAGATTAGCCTGAGAATAATGTACAGATGTATTGTTAAAAATTATATTAGTGGTTTAAATAATAAAGAAATAAGTCTAATAAGTATAGTTTCTATAAAGTAATAGGGAGTTTGTTAGTGAATATATATTACAGCTGATAGATTAGCAAAATGGTATGGTAAAAAGGAAGTCTGTAAGAGATGCAATGCAGGATATGCAGATGTTCTGCATTGTTTCTGACAATACCCTAATATTCTGCAATTATGAAATAAAATTAAGTTTTGGTTAAACAGGTTAGTTGAAAATAATAATATCCTTCACCCAATTTATGTGGTTTTTCTCCTCAGATATTCAGCTTTATATTCTAACTATTGATTAATAAATACAGTGATCTTAGTTGGACGGAACTTGATTCTAAAAAATTGGAAGGGTAGACAGGGGCTGAAATTTGCTGATTTTTTGAAAATGATACATAATCAAATGATATTAGAACAATTCAGTTTAAGGATTTTTAATGAAAGACAAGTGTAACGTTTTTTTTTCCCAAATGGAAAAATTTGATTATGTCACTACTCCGGGATGCCCAAATACAAGTTGTTGCTCCATTTAGGGACTCGGAACTGTTTCAATGCCATGCTGAGAAAGGTCTGTTTCTAATATTCTGTCAGAATAGGACTTAACATTGTGGTGTTGTTTTTTCTCCCTCCATTAGCATTATTTATACTAATATATCTTTATTTCTCATTACTAGGTTATGTCGTCTCATGCTTATCTTTTTAGACTAATAGTCTCTCCATACGAGGCAGAACTTAACTATGTGATACTTCTTTTTTTCTTTCTACTTTGCAAATAACCATTGATGTTTTGTTCCAAGGTTATTTGCCATAATCTATATCTATTATATCTATTTTTTGTATACGGAAGCTATCAGACGTTATGGCTTCTTCATTTTCATTTTGTACATATAATGCTATTATTATATGTCAATTGTATGTATACTGTTTTGGAAATACTATTTTAACTACATGCTGGTAGTTTTCTCCTTTTTCACCTCTTTTTTTTTTTTTTTGTATATGTTCAAAAATTAAAAAAAAAAAAGTAATAGGGGACACCATGTTAAAGTGATGGTAACTCCAAGCTTATAACAAACGCTAGGATTTACCATCGCTAAAAATAAAATGGAATTTAAGTGATCAAATATGTAAAAAAAAAAGGGTGCTTTCTGTGCTGTTGTACAAAGCTAAGCTCAGCGGCTCCGGCCACTCACTGCACATCGGTCTCCTTCAATGAGGTGAAGTTTGCACCTCTAAACCAATAGCTGTGCGTTTTAACTGACAGTGTTCTGTATGCACTCACGGCTATTGGTTTAGAGGTGCAAGCGTCACCTCATTGGTAGAAGAGCGATGGGCAGTGGGTGGCCAGAGCCGCTGAGTTACTTTATTTTTAGTGATGGTAAATACGAGCATTTGTTAAACATTCAGATTTACCATCACTTTAAATCTCCCTAGGTTTAAAAGCTAGTTTCTTATGTTATCTTACTCTTCTGCCGAGACAAGTTAGGGACAGTTATAAATTATCTGCATTAAAAATGTCCTTTAAAGGGGCAGTATACACCAATGTTCATTTAACTTCATGTAATAGACACTACTATAAAGAATAATATGCACAGATACTTTATATA